>NC_030417.2:24039646-24189646 GCF_001660625.3 Ictalurus punctatus
CTTTACATTTTTTTTTTTTACCTTTCTTTACTAATTTGCTCCAGGACCATTTACAGTAAATGCCTGTAGCATGACCGAAAATGAAAGTATTAAGTGCTATTGTTAAATGTGCTGTCTCAGTTCCACTTGTAGTGTGTGTGTGTGTGTGTGTGTGTGTGTGTGTGTGTGTGTGTGTGTGTGTGTGTGTGTGTGTGTGTGTGTGTGTGTGTGTGTGTGTGTGTGTGTAGTACGAGGGAAGAAAAAGATTGTTGGATATGGTCCAGGATGTTTGGGGCAGGAACTGTTCCATCTGATTATATCAAGGTACACACTGTTCCAGGAGAAATAAATGTGCGTGAATAGTTATAAAGAGGCCTTGATTTTAACCACTATGCTATCTAAAGGTATTAAAAATGTTCCTGTTCATTTGTACTTCAGTATCTTCAGTATTACTGAATTTCAGTGGAGATGTGTTAAACTTTTGACCAAGAACCAAGTGTCCTCTTTATCATGCCATCATGTATTGTGTACTTATCTGAGTGACTAAAGCATTTCCTAATTTCCTATAACTGAGGTCCTTTCCTTCTCCCTGTCATGAGGAGGATTCTTGCTCAGGATTTGTGGATTCATATTATTATTATACACACACACACACACACACACACACACACACACACACACACACACACAAACACACAAACAAGAAGCCTATTTTCCAGGAAAAATTGATAAATGGAAAAGTAATTAGTTTAATCAGTGTTTTACTGGTCTGGGGCAATGAAAATACCAATATAACCATTCAACTTTGTACACAAGTTGAAAAAACATTATCTGCACTGGTACTGTACTTATAGTCAATTCCAAACTTACTTGCACCCTACATGAAAATGGGCAAAACATTATAATATACTCATCATAACTTTTATTTGTCATCTTAAGCATAAAACACTGTATAGTTCTCTTTTAATAATATTTCTCCATTCATTCACAAATAATTACATGAATCAATTATTTGAGTAAACACTTTGAATTATTGTGTTTGATTGGTTTCACTGTCATTTTAAGTCCGGTTCGTAATAATTTGAGGTTGACTGTAAAATAATGCCAGATTATCAGGTACACCTACTATATAGGGATTTACTATAACCCATCAATTTCTGTGTCCAAATTGCTATACACCATCAACCCTATCCACCAATGAAAAGAAACCACCACTGACCAGATATTATTTTGTGTGAGGAACATCATGACACTGAGCAATGCTGCTGATATGGTAGTTGAAGAATCTCACCCATGCTTCATAATAATCTCACCTGGATAGATTTGTACCCAAGGACTGTCATGTGCTCATCCCAGGACTTATATTTTTTTTCACATTATGCTCATAGTGAACATTCTTTCAAAACACTTAGCACTGTTTTATTTTCCAGTGTACTCTTGTGGAAGGATAATGATTTATAATCCCAGTGTCATCCCTCTGAGTCTGGTTCCACTGTAGATTTCTTCCTCTTTCAGGGAGATTTTTCTCGCAACTGTCACCTCTGGTTTTCTCAGTAGATATCTAAATCTGAATCTGGATTTCTGTAAAGCTGCTTTGTGACAAAATGTATTGTTAAAATGTTTATTGGGAGTTGGCAAATTTGAATCCCGCGTTGTCACAACAATCTATGGCTGTAAGCCAAGAGAGCAAATTCTAGGCAACTCTGAGCTCATTTATGTGGAAGAGTTTGTTAGTGCTTTCCTTCAACTCTGTTACACTACCCTGTGACACTGTAGGAGCAACAGTTTAAAAAGATGTCATTGGCTGACTTCACATGTCTTGGAGGAGGCATGCGTTCTCCTTCACTGGCCTCAGTTGGTAGCAGTCGAACAAATACTGTAAAAAAAGATGGACGACTCACGTTCACTGTTTCCCATTGTAGAAAAGTGAAGCCGCCAGTGTCGCAATATGGTGCAGACATCTTGGAGCCCGAGTCTGCACAGTAGTGAGCGTGAAGTGGTGCTGCGTTATCAACGTCCCGCCCACACTCCTGCAGAATCAATCACAAGCACATCCCCCTGAACTTTTTCAACTCATTATGTCAGTGTGAAATAAACAGCTATGGAAATGTAGAAATGTATAAATTAAAGTTAACGCTCCAATCTTCTTGTGAGGATCCTGACAAAAGTCTGTTGGTGCCTCAGTCACTACTTCGCTCAGAGAAGCTGTCAATCACAACTGTCAATCATGATGTCACACCCATTTTATAGCATCAAATAACTAGCTAAAATCAAACTTATTTTTTTTTTAAAACAACACTTGAACTTATATCTGCATGATAAAAACTACCTAAAATGACAGAAATCATCTTTGGAAAAAATTCATTTAAAATGTAATTTGATTGTTTAGTTTGTCTCACATCCTATTAGATTACATGTAGAGGGCAGGGTTTATGATCTATACTGCATCCAGCCACCTGGGGGGCGATCAAAACGTTATGGCTTCACTTTACAGGACTTGTGCGGCACACTTACAGTGGAATGATGCAGGAGAAATAAAATTGCAATTGAATTGAATTGAATAGCCAGTGAGTGTGACTGGAAGGAAGATCTAACAAAGTGGCAACTCAATGTAACATAATGTAACTGCTGTTGTTTTTGTAAACCAAATCTTTATTACAAAAATATTTTAAAATAACAAGAAAATAGCCATACAAAAAAATGTACATATACTTTAACTGCCTAACAATTAGTATGCTGTAGTTACCAGGGAGTTCCTGCAAAAGCCTTTGCTGGGCCCATGTGTCTTTCCAAAAATACACTGGAAATCCCTATGCCTTCTTATGCATTGAGATGAGTGGTGAATCTGAAAGTGGAAGCCAACACCCTGTACTGTCGTACTGGTGTTCCCAGTGTTCACACATGAATCATAACTGTGTATTTCTTTTGAACAGCACAATTCATTTGAAAGAGAGAACATCCATTTTACATGTACGATCTATTTGATAAGGCTTTTAATAATGGTGCTACAGAACATTCCACGGAATTATAACTGACTGTACTGAACACTGTATGTAATGGGTGCTGGTAGCTTTTTATTTTTTTATTTTTTTTTTAGAGCTGTTTGTAAAGTATCGTCTTAGTGTTCCTGCATGTACATGCATTTCATGCCTAACAAGTAGGAATATGATTTAGGCTTCTGGTTTGGAGGTGTACTATGATAAAATAATGGTTGTAACATTAATGATATGTTCTAGCAGTATGGATAATGATATCTGCCATGTACCTTGAAATATTGTTTGTTTTTTTGTTTTTTTTTTACTTTATCACACTTATTAACAAACAAAGGTACAACAAAAAAAGAGTTACACTGTTTTGATCATCTGCAAAGTGAAATCCTTTTAACAAAAGTATTTGAAAATATTCTTGCAGGTTCCCCAATCAAATAATTCAATGACATCCCATTTGTAAATACAATGTTGTAAGTATATACTCAGAGAGTTATTTGCCATGAGGTGTCATGTTGAACTTCTAGTAACCAGTATGAGGGAGTGTGAGAGCGATGACACCAAATTTAACACACCTGCTCCCCATTCACACCTGAGACCTTGTAACACTGACAAGTCACATGACACCGGGGAGGGAAAATGGCTAATTGGGCCCCATTTGCACATTTTCACTTAGGGGTGTACTCACTTTTGTTGCCAGCGGTTTAGACATAAATGGCTGTGTGTTGAGTTATTTTGAGGGGACAGCAAATTTACACTGTTACACAAGCTGTACACTCACTACTTTACATTGTAGCAAAGTGTCCTTTCTTCAGTGTTGTCACATTAAAAGATATAATCAAATATTTACAAAAATGTGAGGGGTGTACTCACTTTTGTGAGATACTGTATGTATATATATACATACATACATACATACATACATATGTCAATCCTATTAACCATGGTCAGCAATGAGAGCAATGCAAAACCCACACCACCTGACTTCTGGGAAAGCCCTTTCCACTGAATTTACTAATGATGATACATTACAAGTCTTAATATAGTCAATATCTTATCTAAAATTGAGTCATAAACGAAAGCATCAATAATATTCCATAGAATTTCATATAAACCTAACAGGATGATAGAGGTTGAGGGGGTCTGCTGACCATCATATAATTTAAAATCCAGATTATATGCAGCATAAGAGCAACATGGTGGTGCTGGGGTAGCGTTGCGGCCTCACAGCTGCAGGGACCCCAGCTCAATCTTGAGCTTCAGTTATTGTTTTACATGTTCTCCCTGTGTCTGTGTGGGTCAAATCCGTTCTCCCAAGAGCAGGCAGGTGCATTGGTTATACTAAACCCCCTTAGATTTTTTTTGTTTGCGTGTGTGTGTGTGTGCGTGTGCGTGCTTGTGCATGCTAGTGCATGTTGCCCTGTGACAACCCGGCATCCCATCCAGGGTGTATTCTCTCCTCACACCCATTGTTCCTGGGATTGTCTCATAATTCACCACAACCATGATGAAGCATTTACTGAAAATGTATGAATGAATATTTATTCACAGCTTTTGAGAGCTATGATCTCACTTTGGATTGATGTGTTTCACTAGGGCTGAGAGATGTTTTACACTGAAGACATCAGTAGAGGGAACTGGAGCGTAAATGTTTGCAAAGTCACAGGTCCACATAGGTTTCCTCCAGGTTCTCTTGTTTCTTTCCACCTCCCAAAAACAAACTAGTAGGTATATTGGTGATGTTTTTGTCCGTATGTGTAAATGTGTGTTTTAATGGTGCCTTCTGATGGAATGACTTCCCATCCAGGATATATTCCTGTTTTGTGTCCAGGGTTCCTGGGATAGACTCTAGATCCACTACAATCCTGACCAGGATAAAGTGGTTAGTAAAGATGAATGTTTGCATGGGCATGTGTGTATGCAGTGTAGGAGTGGCAGTGGGATTGGGCTGTTTCACTGAGGCATTTCTGAATTTAAACTGGTAGGTAGTTTAAATTCAGTTTGCTAAATTAGTATCTCAAACTGTATATACTGTATACTGTATAGCATGTGTGTGTGTTCATCTGACTGAGACAGCTTCTGCCTGTCAGTGGTTTAAGACTGGTACAGTGAAATTTACACATATCTCATGTCTTGCTGCCCTTCCCCTTGTGAAAAACTTGTGTAATTTCTATAATCATATGTGGAGACACATTCATATGACAAATATGATGACAGGCCACACATCAGAGGAGGGGAATTCCTACATTATGATTAACTGTTTTCTACTGCAGATTTGTCAGGTTACTACATATGTTTTTATCGCAACACTCTTATCACTAAAACGAGATAAGCTTCCGAGAAATGCTTTAAAATGGCGGACATGAGTTCTTGACGGCAAGTATCCCTGCAGCATGTTAATCTATTGGGACAAGTTTGTGTCATGAAATCACTTAGATCCTGCTAAAAGAGTCTTCAGCTATATTGTTCAGCATGCTTGTACGCTTGGACACGAATTCAGATACACTGCAAGAAAAATCTGATTGAATCTGTTCCACTGGAAGTGGTTTTTGTAAAGGTGGAGCAATGTTGTTTACATCACTTGTCTTCATTTAGGACATCTGCAACATTACCAGTGTAAATGTGGCACTTCTTCAGAAGAGAAAGAGAATCAGGAGGCGTGTATTTATATAGAACAGTTAAACAAAGGTCACATAAATTGGCAGAGGGTGAGAGGGAGGAGGGGAACGAAAGAGAGGAAACCGTGTGAGTGACACAGAGAGAGATAAACAGAAAGAGGGACAAGGAGGGAGGGAGTGTGTGTGTGTGTGTGTGTGTGTGTGTGTGTGTGTGTGTGTGTGTGTGTGTGTGTGTGTGTGTGTGTGTGTGTGAGTGAGAGAGAGAGAGAGAGAGAGAGAGAGAGAGAGAGAGAGAGAGAGAGAGAGAGAGAGAGAGAGAGAGAGAGAGAGAGAGAAGGAGAGAGAGGAGAAAGACATTATTTGTGCAATCATGTTTGTACTTCTCTGGAATTTTATGCATGAGACATTTACCAAGGAATTTTAGTGTAGTTGATTAATAGATACTGAGGAACAGTCTGGAGGCACTGTTGTGCCACTGATCCCTTTAAACTCAGAAGTCAAAGAATGGAACATTGGACTTTTTTTTTAAATCCACTGGAATCCATATTTTTGATTCACTCTTGTCCTATACCAAATCTAGAAATCTACAGCTCTACTGTGTGTATATATACAGAGGTGGGTAGCCAAAAACTTTACTTAAGTACAAGTAGAACTACTTATAAAAATAATTACTGAAGCAACAGTAAATGTATTAATGTTAATAATTACTTGAGTAAGAGTAATAAAGTATCCACTTAGAAAACTACTCAAGTAGCAAGTTAGTTAATTCAGAAATGATTCCAATGAAGGGAAAGTCCTGAATCTTCAATCGGGCCTAGACCACCTGAACCACCTGAACAAGGTGCAAATTACACATCTGCATTTTGTGTAATGCAGTGAACCACTGTGCTGTATCCTTAAAACAGTACATGAACAGAACACTAATCATTAATTGTGTAGGACATTTATGCTTGAGATACAACTATATTTAGATTATGACATTTATTTTACAAGAAAAAGTGTCTTTCGAACACTTACGGTATCTCCTGTGCTATCTAGATTGCCGATTGAGTGCAAAACTGGATATGTATTTCCTGCATTTAGCCTACTGCGTGCTCTTATGCATTGACAATAGTGTGGCCCATTTTAGGGGTGGTCAAATTTATATAGTGACATTTTCTTTTCACATAGCTTGAGCAGTGCAAACTATTTTTCACTAGCTATTAAAACTTAGCAGTATGTGAAAAATTCAAGACCCATTGTGTACACAGCACCGTGCAAAAGTCTTAGGCACCCTATTTTTTTTTTTTAGTACACACTTTATTATAGATTTTTATTTCATGGTTTCCAATCATTTAAAACACATCAGTAAAAACACATTTTAGATTTCCATCACAAAATTTTATTTTCAGAAAAACGTTTGTATGTCATTAAAGAAACCAGCATATTAAGTGATGAGACACTTTTCAGACAAAAAAACACAATGAAAGCTACCGGATTTTGCTGCAAAAATAAGAAGTCTCCAGAAGAACCGTGGCTGGTTCTAAAAGATGCGCAATAAAACTTATAGCTTATTTCTTTATAAAACTGCACTAATTCTACCTGAGACTACTTTTTTTCTTTTCTTTTTTTTTTTTTTTTAAGCAAAAGGTCGTCACACCAAATATTGCCTTTGTTTCATTTATTACTGTTACTGCACTTTAGAGTATTTTTTTAATGGAGAAACATTTAATTTCATTATTTTGAAGGCATCTTTTCTCTACAGCATTTCTTTGCATGTGCCTAAAACGTTTGCACAGTAATGTATATAAAAAACATCTCTTTTTCATGAGACTGTATTTTAAAGATGTTTGTAAAATCCAAATAAGCTTTACAGATCTTTATTGGAAAGGGTTTAAACAATGTTTTTCATGCTTGTTCAATGAACAATAAACAATTATTGCACATGCTCCTGTGGAACAGTCCTTAAGACACGAACAGTTAGGCAATTAAGGTCACAGTTACAGCAACTTAGGACACTAAAGAGACCTTTCTCCTGACTCTGAAAAACACCAGAAAATGCCTAGTGTGCCTGCTCACTTGCGTGAACATGCCATAGGCCTGCTGCAGGGAGGCATGAGTATTGCACATTGGCCAGAGCAATAAACTGGAATGTCCATAATGTAAGATATATAAGACAGTGCTATAAGGAGACAGAAAGGACAGCTGATCATCCTTGCAGTGGAAAATTACATGTAAACGTGTCCCCCAGACATGATCGGGAACTTGCAAATGCCTTGGTGGAACAGTGGAGTAACATCTCACAGCAAGAACTAATAAATCTGGTGCTTAAAGCAGCTGTTAATTTTAATACAAATATTTACATGTTAAGAAATTTGATGGAAATAAAAGCAATTGAATGTGAGAGGACATTTCTTTTTTTGATGAGTATATACATATTACACACACACACAGACGTTTTAAGATGTGCAATTATTTTTCAGTTAATGCACAGCTAAAGTAGTTCCAGGCAGGTCTTGACCACATTACAGATCCATATCACTTCACCAAGTTAACTGAAATAACTGAAAAGTTAGCCTACTGTCCACCACAGCACACGATCTAACAACAAACATATATATATATACATGCAGTACTGTGCAAAAGATTTAGGCACATGCAAAGAAATGCTGTGGAGCAAAGATGCCTTCAAATAATATTTTTTTTATTATTATTAATGTTTCTCCATTAAAAAAAAGGCAATATTTGGTGTGACAAAAAATAAAAATATAAATAAAAACAGTTTTATAAGTTTTATAAAGCAATGAGCTGTAAGTTTTATTGAGCATCATGCAGAAGCATCAACAGTTCTTCTGGAGACTTTGACTATCGCTCTCGCTGTTGAATTGCATAAATGAGAAATATATATATATATATATATATATATATATATATATATATATATATATATATATATATATATATATAAATTAAATTAACAAAATATATATTATAGCATACCTACCATTAAGGACGTTTATAATAACAATAATTAAGGGCTAGGATTAAGGAAGTATACAGATGTGAAGGTACAGTAAGTCTATATTTCTGGAAGGTAGGACAAGTTGAAATAAGCTATTGTTGACTGACTGGTTGCTGAGTCTTGTGTGGTTCTTCTGAGAAGCTATGCTGTAACGGGAATACCTGTTCACAGCAAGGTAGTCACATTCCTCTCTGTTGTGCCACACGGGACAGACGAGAACAAGATCAAAAGCAAGTCTAACAATTCTAGTTGACAGGAAGTAGTTGGCAGTAACAATTTTACACTTCTTACATTTTGCAAATCGGTTCTGGTTTTCGGGTGAGCCGTTTTTTTTTTTCTTCTGGTTTTTGTTTTTTACACCTGCTTACTAGTATCAAAAGGACTCATAGTTCACATGTGTTTTGAAACAGGCTGATTTTCTTCTCTTTTTTTGGTTTCCTGTAATACCCCTGAGCAACAGGAAGAGAACAGTGTGTGCAACGTAAATGCAGAGGAAGTGATACAAGGTCTGCTCACTCCTGCTGCCATGAAACAGCCCATACATAAATTTCCATGGGGTTATTGAAATTAATGTGCAAAAAAGTGAGTAATCATCTCATGAAAATGACTTTTCAGTAATTTAGCAAGAAAAAACTGTGGAGTTTGGTGGAATTTTATTTGTAATAGGCTTATACAGCTAGAATTATTAGCAACTTCTAAAAATGTGTGCTTACACTGATGAATCTCAGTACATTGACGTCACTTTTTGGGGAACATCCTATATAAAAAGGGGATTATCGATACCTTTCAGACTGTATACATCTTTTAAAACACAGATGTAAGGGCTCTTAGCCACTTACAGTCCCAGGCCATGAGTGAGTGGGGGAAATGGCAGCTATATTCTATTCATATTGTGTAGACCACAAAGCAGCTTTGACTGTTTATCAGAGTAAGCCTTAACTGGTTTCCCAGCAGACATGCCAGACCTCCTCATACAAACCACTTCAACACAGAGACGAGGAACACCCGCCTAAGGCTAACAAGCACACAGCGGCAGCAGCACTAATCCTTTCTAGAACACGCCCCTTCCCAGCTCTCTTCATTTGAAATCATTATGTGTGTACTGTACACACTATACAAACAGGCAATGGGTGTGTGCCATGTCAGCCTGTGAGACATTTTTAGGGCTCTGATTGTGGGGTGTGGCCATAGACAAGCCTTTTTTTAAGTCATTGACAACAGGTTGAAGAGTGGGAAAGTAGAAGTGCAGGTCATATTTAAGTGTCTCATTAAATACAAAGGTATAGCAACAAGTATTATAAAAGCAAAAAAAATAACTAACAATATCCTTTAAATGTTACTGATGATAGCAAGAATGCCAAATGCTGTCATAGTTAATTGTACTGTTTTATCACACATCCCATGGACCAGCAGTCACACAGGTGCAAATTAAGTAAGTCATGAAGTATAAACCCATTCCGTTTATTTCCTACTTTTCAATGATGCATTTTTCAATGTTATTTTTAAAGTCATTTTATTGTATGATACAGCGATGATAATATTGTGTGGACAAAGACAGTCTTACTCATTCTAGTTAAAGTCTTACTGGAAATGCTGGGGGGGGGGGCAAATTCCCACTTTTAGCAGTGAATATCTCTGAATCAACACTCTGATTCATCCTGACAGGATGGGTTGCTTTGAGATCAAAAGTCTAAATAATTACACAAATATGTTACTGTGTCAATGTGTGTGAGAGACAATGGTACTTGGATATCTTAAAAATTGAATCCATATAATAATAATAATAATAATAATAATAATAATAATAATAATAATAATAATCACATTTTATTTGCCTAATCTAACTTTCAGTCATTGTTAGCAGTGTTAGCACCACTAGTATCATTTGTGAAGCTGAAGGAGTCACCACAAAAAAACAGAAGGAATCAATTTGTAGAAAAATAGTGCTCTTTAATATAACTTACTGAAATTGCTTAGAAATATAAATATGTGCAAAGTATTTTCAGTCTGCTTACTTTTGTTGCTGTTTCAATGTATTTTTTTTCAAGCATTAATATGGAGTCACATTAACAAACATGGCATTAAAACAACAGCAGATTTAAAAAAAAATCTTCACACATGTAAACAATGTAAACAAGTACAAGAATAATATGAATGTGGACACTGGCCCATTTAAAACAGTTAAGTTTCTCCATCTAAACACATTCATAAGCAAGCACTTTCTACTACTGCCTTCTCACGTTCTACAAAATACACTCTCTACAAAGATTACTCAATGATGTAAGTAAAAAAAAAAAAAATAAATAAAAACCTCAACATTACAGTGCTTTTTTCCTCTTGATTTCTCAAACTTCTCTCCTGGCTTGCAGTTGCTGAAAGTATTAAACAGTGGACCACTGTCTTGATGTTAATTTATTGTGCAAATAAGAGTGTCCGAGGGAGTTCAGGTGGTCTGTCTCTCCCAACATGACAAATAGCAGCACTCTTGGTTTGTGTTGACTAATCCAAAACTCAAACCAACTAGTTACACACCAAATCTCTGCTCCCAGAAGTTAGATGAGTTTGCAGAGTTTCACCTTTCGGAGTTCAGTCTCCTGTTGACCTAGTCTATCTACGCCTAGCTTGTTTACGTTCATCACTTCAGTCATTCTCGATCTTCTTGACCTTCTCCCATGTGCTTGATGGCAGTAAGCCCACACCACACTGGTCATTCCATTCCCTCATTTCCATTCTCATAGCTGCTCTACTCAAATCCTTGATAATCAGTGCGACTACATCACGTCACTTGTACTTGTCATTTAAATTGGAGCATCATACTCCTGCAGAAAGTCCTTTAGAGGCTGAGGCAGCTCATCCCTCTTGGCCAAGATATCCATGTGGCCATTGACCGTCTTTCTGCACAGGTGCTGCAATGAGGACATGTTGCAGGAGTAGGGTCTGCACAGTTCCAGAGGAACCTTCTCCCCTCCTGTGAAGATGTAGCATGCACTTCGCGAGTTGTCCTTGGGCTGTTTCGGTGAGTTCATATAGTGGTGTACAAGCTTGAGCACACAGTCAAACCGCGGTGCTGTCCGCTCACCCTCTGGATCTGTCTGCAGGAAAAAAGAGCGGTTGTCACACTGCACACGGACATTCTTGGTGCCCGATGATGTCTTGACGCTCAGCGTGAAGAAGTGCCGCCGGTCTGCGCTGTCACGGATCAGGAAAGTACCACTTGGCTCTTGTGCCAACATAGCACCTGCCTCCTTTCCGCTAATCGAGGCCCAGTAGAAGCCACTCTGCTGGAGTCGACACCATGCCTGCTGCACCAGCTGGTACTGCAGCTTGGAGCTGAATGTCCTGTAGCAGTGAGGAGTGATGGCGCAGCTGCTCATTGCTGTGTCAAACTTGCTGTGTGTGACCATGGTGCTATACACACATATAATCTGGAATAAACGTCAGATGGAGAGGTACCTACGGAGAAGGAGGAGAGATGTGTTACAACCATACAGTAAGGCAAAGTAAGAGGACAGACAGCATATTATGGATATTTTGGTGAGGTATCTCAAGCAGGGTGTGAAACAGGGAATAACAGACTACTCAAGACAACAGTAAAGTTGTTACGCTTAGATGGAGAGGTCTGATGGATCAGAGACACTACTACTATTACATAGATAAATGAGGATCAAGGTAACACAATAATAATCATCATCATCATCCATCCATCCATCCATCCATCCATCTTCTACCGCTTACTCCTCCTCCTCCTCCTCCTCATCATCATCATAATAATGGGGTCAATGTTTAAGAAGGGAATCAGTTAGGAATATAACCCAAGGTTATTTTTAATAGGTGTTTCCAGTACAATAAACTGTAAACATGACCGTTCATACACATACATGCCTGTATGTGACTTAAACAGTTAATTATTTGAAATATTTAGCATTATTACGTTTCAAAAAATACATAGGGGAACTTCTAGACAATTCGACAGTTTGTTAAGACTTCACCGCTACTTCAGTTCATACAAACGTATGCTCTGTTAAATATATTTCGGAAATAAATGAATTCAATTCCTTCTAAATCTTACCTGTAATGGTCCTTAGTATTGAATTATATCCGAAGAGTGAGTGTAGTCTGTAGCACTCTACAGGCTGCCCGGACCGCTGAGTAAAATCCTTCGTGACTCTGACTTTCCTCTGAGAACAGAATTGAATCTCTTTTAACCTGCTGTTGTAGTGAGCTGAAGCGCCGGTGGATCTCTATATACACTAGTGTGAAGCCCCGCCCCCTATGCACACGCCCCGCACATGTGTACACGCCCCGCCCCGCGAGTTCCTGTAAACTCAGACTGTCAGTAAGTTCTTTTAATGCGCAATTCCTGGTATTTGCGGGCGCTCGTCCTCCTCCCTCCCTGTCCCTCCCTCTCTCTCTCTGTCTCGTTCCTCCTATGAGAAGGCAGCTCTTTTACAGGAAGTTTATATGTGTGCGATTGTTTTTTCTGAACCAAAAAAATAAACACGCGGTGCGTTGGTAACATGGAAACGATATGGTTGGGTAATCACAAACCCAATTTAGTTGCTAATACAAATTAGAAATATAAACAAAGTTGTATACATAGGAAAATGTAGCCCTACATCTAATTATTTTAATGACTCAACAAAAACAGAATTCCGAGAAGTTAACAATGAAACGTGGGCTTGTCCTACAACAAGACAATAATCCAAAATGGAAGTAAGTAAGTAAATAAATAAACAAATAAACATAAAAAAATGAATAAGGGGTTTAACACAGCGCCTCAGTTGAAGAATCTGACAAAGTTAAAGTTGTTCACAGGATATGAAAGACACTGGATAGAGTTATAAAGGCAAAAGAAACAGGCATATATTTTATTAGATGTTCATTACATATGATATTATCACATACAGGACTGCTGAAAATCCAACTTGGTCAAAACCAGCTACAGCTGCCACAACACAGGCAGAGCTGGCCAAACTGGTTTAAAAAAATAATAATAATAAATAAAAATAAAAAATAAAAAACAAATTACCAACTGTCGATCACCCATCCGCATATTGATTCTGGCACAAGTTTTACGCCGGATGCCCTTCCTGACACAACCCTCCCAATTTTCCAGGCTTGGGAGTGGCACTGAGTGGGCACTGGCTCATGCAACACTTCAGTGGCTGAGGTCGGATCCCTGACCAGGAATCAAACCCAGGCTGTGGTGATGAGAGCACCACATGCTAGCCACTAGTCCAGCAGGCAACTTGTATTACTGTTGTGGTATTGTTAAACTTAATAAAAATCGCATTAGTAATGGTAATTCATATACTTTTTGCCACCACTTTACTACCAACTGGCCAAGATGGTCTACCAACTAAATAGCCGCTAGTCAGACTAAAGCAGGAAGGGAGAGGCAAACTTTTGAACTGATATCTGTTTGACCATCATCTATCTAAACCAGTTCATATTCAAAAAATGTGATTTATTTCTATTATCAACTATCAGTGATGTGCATTGTTTTTTTTTTTTGTTTTGTTTTGTTTTTTTTAAACTTTGTGTGCCACAGTCACCTGCAAATGTCAAATGAGAGTCACAAATTGACATCAGTAGGAATGGTAAAAGTTGCTATTAAGTTGCCCTGGTTGGTTTTTATTAAAGATACATTTTTATTGTTGCATTTTGTTACAAATGCCATGGCAGATGCTAAAAGGTCAAGTTAAATGTTTGCATATGAAAGGTTTAGCTTGTTTTTTTCTAAAGAATGACAACCACAAAGAACAAATAACCATTAAATTCTACATACCGTATAGCATCGTTAATAATGAGTTAATAATATGTTACAGCAGAGAATCAACCAACTGACAGAAAGGGGTAGTTCTTCCCTGAAGCAGCACAGCTGGTTCCTGTGACAAACTCTGCTTACGTGAACTGCTTTGTATAATCCTGATAACATGCCTTCCTTATTCCCATGCTGAATGTCACACGTTTGTTACATGCAAATGATTAACTTACAGTACATAAATGTTAATCAGCAAGTCTCGGAAATACTACACCTCACTGTTTGCCTTACTTACATGCTTGGTAAGCAGGTTACTCACTGCATTCAGTAACTTGGCCTCATGGTTGCGGTAAATATTTGTGTGTATATCTATTTTAGAATGGACATCTCAGAGTTTAAATTATGCAGGGTCACCAAACACGTGCACCTTCACACCTTCACACCATGTTTAGATTTTGACACGGTCCTTGCCAAAAACACAAGCTGCCAGAATTACAACAGCTGTCGAAGTAGAAAGTGTGTGGTGCTTGGTCAGTGGTGTCTGTGCTCTATGGGTCACTGTGCTGTGCTTACGTCTCAGACATGGAAAGTCCTGTTTGACTGTCTAAAAAAGAGTCAAACTTTCCCGTGGTGGGTAGATGGAATATTGGCTTTTCAGTGTTAACTACCTGATTCTCTTTAGTCCAGTTTCTGCTAAAACACTCAGCCTGTTTCGGTTCCCCTTTCTTATTTACACTATGTTTTCAGGAGCAACTACTCTAAAAATAGCCAATATGTATCTCTATAAGTATCATTACATGTTTCCAAGGTGTTACTAAGACAGTAATGAGAGGCATTCAGGAAATGAATGACACTTCTTAGCATGCTTGTTCATACTTATCATGTAACTGTGTCTTGTGCTTCTCAGCCCTCTAAACACAGCTGGTCTCCTGACATTAGGCCTCTCTCATAGCAAATAGTCTGGGCAAAAGAGCACTCTCAGATAATGTCTACTGCCCGAGAGTTGAAAACAGTGTACAGTGTCAGCTGATTAGAGGACAAGCACTCCATTCATTTCATATTTTGAATGTTTGTTATTATTATTATTCATCCATCCATTTTCTGTACCACTTATCTTATGCAGGGTTGCAAAGGAGTCTGGAGCCTATCCCAGGGAACTCGGGGCACAAGGTGGGGGATACACTGGACGGGGCGCCAACCCATCGCAGGGAAAAATCACTCACACATTCACACACTGCAGACAATTTATAGATACCAGTAAACCTACAACGCATGTCTTTGGACTGGGGGAGGTAACCGGAGTCCCCAGAGGAAACCCCCAAAGCACAGGGAGAACTTGCAAACTCCACACACGCAGGGCGGAGGTGGAAATGAAACCCCTAATCCTGGAGGTGCAAGACAAACGTGCTAACCACTATTATTATTATTATTATTATTATTATTATTATTATTATTATTATTATTATTACTATATGTCTCCGCTAAAACAATTGTACAGAACAAACTTCTAGCTATACGGACTTGAAAGCTATAAATGTTTTAGCAGTAGTTAGTGTGTTGGCATCAGTGTTGTTAATTCTTATTCATATGACCTATCTGTACTCCCCTGTGTTCATGATTAACCAGTTATCACTTATCCTTTTGTCTGTGTCTCAGGTGTCAGCAGCTGGCTGGTGATTACTAAGTCAGATACTGAAAACTCAGTTAAGAAGGTCTAGTAAGTGTTGCCATTTACAAGAAAAAGAGACCACCCTGCCACACACACACACACACACACACACACACACACACACACACACACACACACACACATATTACCATGGGTTTTGTGACTAATATCAAATCATGGCCAAGACACAGCACAGCATGTATCAGTGATCTTGATTACACAAAGATGAGCGCTGTAACAGTCACTGACATGATTCAGATTTCTGGTACTTCATCTTATATTACCAATATATTTTATGAAATGGGCTTAGACGTACACCGATCAGCCATAACATCTAAAGCTATCTGCCTATTATTGTGTAGGTCCTACTTGTGCTGCCAAAACAGCTCTGACATGTCGAGACATGGCCTCCACAAGACTTCTGAAGGTGTGTTGTGGTATCTGGTGCCAAGTCATTAGCAGGAGATCTTGTAAATTGTGAGGTGGGGCTTCCATTGATCTGATTTGTTTGTCCAGCACATCCCACAAATGCTCGACCAGATTGAGATCTGGGGAATTTGGAGGCCAAGTCAACACCTTGAACTCTTTGTCATGTTCCTCAAACCATTCTTGAACAATTTATGTAGTGTGCCAGGGGTCATTATCCTGCTGAAAGAGGCCACTGCCATTAGGGAATACCGCTGCCATGAATGGGTGTACTTGGTCTGTAACAATGTTTAGGTAGGTGGTACGTTTCAAAGTAACATATTTGTGTGGGATTGGACCAGAGGCTAGCCTTCACTCCCCACGTGCATCAGTGAGCCTTGAGTGTCCATGACACTGTCGCCGGTTCACCAGTTGTTCTTCCTTGGACCATTTTTGGTAGGTACTAACCACTGCATACTGGGAACACCCCACAAGACCTGCCATTTTCGAGATGCTTTGACCCAGTCTGAACCAGTCACAATTTGACCCTTGTCAAAGTTGCTCAGATCCTTAAACGTGCTCATATTTACTGCTTCCAACACATTAACTTCGAGAACTGACTGTTCACTTGCTGCTTAATATAACCCACCCCTTGACAGGTACCACTGTAGCAAGATAATCAATGTTATTCACTTCACCTGTCTTTGGTTTTAATCTTATGGCTGATTGATGTATATGTTTTTTGGCCAGAAATAATACAACCCCCTAAAAAAAAATAGGCGAGCTATACTCTCCAATTGTATACCTACAATTTGGATATGCTTTCTGCTGCACTGTTATTACTGTGTGGAGATTGGGCCACCACTTGAACGGTAGCTAATACACAGCAGTACATTTTGTGTTTATCAAACACTGTATGTGCACTGCTCTATAACTGAACACCCTGCTAAGTATTATTTCTTTAAATACAATACTGTTCTTTTTTGCCCATGATGGAGCCACCTGTTGCTGCTGGTCTAAATAATAGTTGTTCTAAGGAGTTGCTTAGGTTATTTAGGCAGAAGTCACTTGTTATTTGAGGGAAATTGGAAGGTAGAAACACCTAGAATAAGGGGAAACAACATTAGGTCCAATATTAGGTCTACATCTGCTATTAAGCCCTGAAACATGACACCTCTAACGCATCTGGTGCTGATCTGATACTCTGAATGATTGCTTATGTTTTATTATCCTTTATTATCTCTTCCATATTAGACTACATTAACTGCAAGTTCCATATCACACAGCGAGGTTTTGGAAGTGATTTATTACCTTCCTCTTGTTTGTGTACTCAGTCTATCAGCATCTTCCTGTTCTGTAATATCATTCTCTAACTTTACGGGAATAGGTTTAGCACACAGAACCGTAAGGACAGTCATCATGAGGCTTGCTAATTTTCCTTGTTCCTGTAAAGGGAGTTGTGCTGACATGTCAAAGTTAGAAGCCACACACACTTTCAAATTTTTTTTTGCTGTTCAGTAATGTTTTACCTTCTTTCATTTTTCTTTTCTTTTCTTTTCTTTCCTGTTACCTCAGTTGCAGGACCTACATCTACTGCTATAAATTGAAGTGTTGCTGATTCAGATGTTTTGAGACTGAATGGTTCTTTTGTAGCACCCTAGCTAACTTAGATGTCAATTGAAGGACAAATGGAGACATGAAAAACCTGTTGTGCTTAGAATGAATTATAAATTGTGGGAGAAATAACATGAACTGTTCAACAGGCTATACTTAGCTTATCACAGCATGATCTTCTGTGAACGGAAAATAGTGTATTCAGTTTCTCATCTGAACCAGTCCACTGACAAACAATATATAATAACGGATGCTGAGGTTTCTAACAGCAGGTCTGTGAGAAAGACATTTTTTCCTTTCATTTAACTTTTTGCATTGAACCTCACCAATTTGTATTCTTTTACTTTGCTTGAATCACTGCTTTTTTAATTTATTTTTTATGAATGTACACTAATTGTCCACTTTTTTAGGAACACATGTACATCATGCTGTTATCTAATAATCCAATCATGTGGCAAAAGCACAATGCAAAAAAATCATGCAGATACAGGTCAAGAGCCTCGGGTAATGATTACATTAGACATCAGAATGAAGAAAAAGTGTGATCTCTGTGACTTTGATCATGCCTCAGATTCTTGTTCTTGGCTGACAGGAGTGGAATTTAATATTGTAGCTCATTCACCTCAAGGTTTGATGTGTTGTGCATGCTGAGATGCTTTGCTGCTCACCACGGTTATAAAGAGTGATCATTTGAGTTACTATAGACTTCCTGTCTGGTCATTTTCATCTGATCTCGCTCATCAACAAGGTATTTTAGCCTGTTTTTTCCCCCCACACCATTCTGTATAAATTCTAGAGACTGTTGTGTGTGAAAATCCCAGGAGATCAGCAATTTCGGGAAATACTCAAGCCAGCCCATCTAGCACAAACAACCGTGCCACAGTCAAAGTCACCGAGATCACAGTTTTTTCCCCATTCTAATATTTGATGTGAACATTAACTGAAGCTCTTGACCTCTATTATGCAGGGTAGTTCAGCGGTTAAGGCGTTGGCTTCTGATTGGAAGGTTGTGATTTCAAATCCCATCAGTGCCAAACTGCCACTATTGGGCCCTTGAGCAAAGCCCTTAGCCCTCAATTGCTCACTTGTATAAATGAGATAATTGTAAGTCGCTCGGGATAAGGGCGTCTGCCAAATGTTGTAATGTAATGTATCTACATGATTTTATGCATTGTGCTTTTGTCACATGATTGGCTGATTAGATAACTGCAAAGGGGTGCAAATGTTCCTAATAAAGTGGACAGTGAATGTACAGAACATGTAATAAAAATATTCCTTCCTGGTTTTCTGCTTCTCTGTCACTACCTTTCAAGGCAAAGCAAATTTCAGGAGAATTTTTTTTTTAAAGTATCATGCACAGAAGGGAAAGTTTTCCTTTCCATGTTATCAGGTATTATCTCTGTCACTAACCTTTGGAAACCAATTATGCAAATGATGTAACTGATGGCTTCCCATTGGACCAGAGACTAGATACAGGAGTAGTGACTTTAGATCAGAAATATATATATATATATATATATATATATATATATATATATATATATATATTTCTGATCTAAAGTCACTACTCCTATATATATATATATATATATATATATATATATATATATATATATATATATATATATCTCACTACTCCTATATATATATATATATATATATATATATATATATATATATATATATATATATATACATATATATATATATATATATATATATATATATATATATATACATATATATATATATATATATATATATATATATATATATATATATATATATATATTGCATTTTCTGGTTTGATTAATGAAATGATGACAAAAGCATATATTTAAAAGATTACTGGACAAGGAAGACTATGTTTATTTCATGGATTCCACGGTGCTAGACAAATGTGGTAACATAAAACACAGCTACACAAAACAAAACGTAACCACTGCAAACTTATTTATAACCATAAACTAATTGTTCATTGTTAAGTTTTAAAAAGTATGTTGTCACTACTCTGTCATGTTAGTAGCTTAACCGGACATTTGTAAGCAAGGGATGTCATGTAGTTGGACCTTCAGAAATTTTAGTCTAATATTCCTTCTTTAGGGCGTACAGTGGCTTAGTGGTTCACCTCACACTGGCAGTGTTGTGGATTCAATTCCCGCCGCTGTCCTGTGTGTGCGGAGTTTGCATGTTCTCCCCGAATGGGTATGTGATTGTGCCCTGTAATGGATTTGCACCCCATCCAGGGTGTACCCCGCCTTGTGCCCCATGCTCCCTGGGATAAGCTCCAGGTTCCCGCTGACCCCGAAGGATAAGTGGTATAGAAAATGGATGGATGGATGGATTCCTGCTTTAATCAAAGAGAGAATTCTACCTTTCCTCTACTTTATGCATGCTGCCTGTTTATTATTTTGTGTAAGTGGTGCTTGATCGCACAAACCGTGTGATTTTTATTTGTGTTCCTTTATTTCTTGCTAATGCATTATATCATAATCATGTCTGTGTTTCATTCATTCATTCATCTCCAGTAACCACATTATCCTGGCCAGGGTCACATTTTATACCTGAGTATGATCAGACATTTATTTCCTAGTCATCTATCTGCCACTAATCATGTTTCTAAGCAAATTGATTTGTTCTTTTGCATCCTTTTGTCCTCACTTCCTATATTCTGTAACACAGCATTACTGATACTAATCATGACTATGCTTGTATGACCTTTCAACCTCTGCACAGGCCATCATAGGGTTTCTGTCAGTATGAATAAAGTTAATGTTTTGGAATAGCCAAGTCAAAATCCTGACCTTAATCCAATAGAAATGTTTTTGAAAGATAAGAATGCAGTTTATTGAGGAAATCCACCAACATCCCAGAGTTTAAGATGCTCTGTACTGAGGAATGGGCTGAAATTCCTCCAAGCCGATGTGCAGGACTGATCATCAGTTACTGGAAATTTTTAGTTGCAGTTATTGCACAAGGGATACACACCAGATACTGAAAGCAAAGGTTCACATATTTTTGCCTCTCACATATATGTAATATTGGATCATTTTCCTCAGTAAATAAATGACTAAGTATAATATTTTTGTCTCATTTGTTTAATAAGGTTCTCTTTGTCTACATTGAGGACTTTTGTGAAAATCTGATGATGTTGTAAGTCATATTTATGCAGATATATAGAAAATTCTACAAAACTTTCAAGCACCACTGTGCAGTAGATGTACCAAAGCTCTGCTTATGGTCATTTAAGATATTCTTCTCTATCTTTCTTCAAAAATTTTGAGATCCAGCACTATTTTAGTAATGTACTGTAACACATTATATATTTAGTGCCAAATTTGTTTTTCATATTTAAACATGCTCCCACTTCCTTGTTGAGATGATGTCATCATACCAAATGGATTGCCTTGGAAACACAACCAGGAAATGATGAGTTCCCAGCATTGCTGCTCTCTTCTGCTTCTTATAACAGTAACTTTATTTTTACAAGGCAGCAAGTAAACCTTAAGTCATTACCTGAAATGGATCCAGTGTGACTCTCTAAACAGCAAGTGTAAATAAATTAAGAGCTATATATTGCCAGCCCTTAAACATTTACAAGACAGTGATAGAATCTTAGCAACATGGGGCTTCATTATATCTCTATTTTCCATGCTTTAGCTAAGATACTGAATAAAATTTTTTTCAGGATTTTCATGATTCATGGGCAGATAAAAGAAAATACAACAGGTTTTACCTGAACTGCAGTGATAAAACCTCATGGTGTACATCAGTTTTTTTTTCCAGTGAAATGTTCATAAGATTTATGCAAATTTCCAAAACAGCACAAAAAGTCATTGTGAAATGTTGCTTTCCATCATCTACTGTTAAACAAATATTCTGGAGAACTTAAAATGTTGGAGCACGCATTAGCCGTTTATTTCAAAAAAATAAAAAATAAAAAATAAATCACTGTTTCCATCATGCTTTATCAGCTATTATTAATACTATAACTTGGAAATCATCTCTTCCGAGAATAAAGTTTCAATATTTAGGTTTTTTTTTTTTTTTTTAATTTATGGCTGGTACTTTTCTTATTCATAAATTTGACATTTGCATAAAAACAGGTGAATGGAAACCATGCTAATAATTGAGGAACTTGGCTATAACCTCATACATGCATTGTGCTCAGTTTAGTTAAGGTCATTCTCATGAAGAAGGAAGTGGTACACTGTGTCAGTTCGGCCTTATGATATCTGTTCATGTGTCTGGTGTTTTTTTTATAGAGGTGTTAAAACCGAAATGAGACAAACTACACTGGAAGCACATGACACTCACATCACTGTTACAGAGCACACAGAATCGCCTGAGATAGAAGGCGAGGCTCTTACTGTGAATTATTAACTATAAAAAGTAGCCCGATCAGTTTATTACTAGAACCTGAATGCTATAATTACAATAAGGAAGTGAATGTAACTGAATTAACATATGCAATAACTATTCTGGGAGAACTATCAAATCAGAAACTTCTTCCTTCTAGCACCACACTTTTGAAGTTTTGGAGTTTTGATGAAGGTTCTCAGGACTCAGAACATTTCCCCAGTTCTACATTTTGCATTAATTCCACAAGCCACAAATGATTAACTGAAAGTGTAGTCTGCCCTTTAAAAGTCAGACTTATTTAATTTGATCATTATTTTCCTTGTTTATTAGTGTCTAGCTAAACTGAAAGTTTACAAACAAACAAAGTTGCATAAAACAGAGGGGGAAAAAACACAAATGACATCTGTGCTACATTATAACTGGTATTGTTTTTCAGTATGAATAATCACATGCAATAACCTAATGAAATAAAAAATAATAAGCACCTAACAAATGCTTCCATACTGCCACACCTAAAAATACATTGTCAACAGATAATGGCTGTTGACTGTAATCAATATAACAGAAGTTTTTCCTTTACTTTAAATAAGAGTCACCTATTTACAATCTTTCTACCCAATCTCTATCGCTCTCCCACAAGCACATTCATATTATTTGTATCAAAAAATCCAGACACCACTATCCAAAACTCCAGCTGCAATGTATGCACTATACTCTGTTTCTAATGCCAGAGTGCCTCATGGGTATGTATTTCATCCTGTCGAGTTTCTACAGTTTGTGTGTTCTCTTTGCTTACACTGCCATGTTTAGGCTTGTCATTTTTTGGTCACACCATCTGTAGGAGCACAGTGGAGCACTGTTCTACACACACAGGACGTTTTTCACTGTCGTCAAATAATTTTACCTAAAAAAGGTTGTTGTCCCCCCCCCAACCAGTTACGGTTCAGCACTTCCTCACAGCAGGCCCTTCTTTTCAGTGACCTAGTGAACATTGAGGCATGTTACCCTTTTGCCTGTTCCATTTCTTCCTTCAAGTAACCATATACCCACTGGAAATTCTGGAAAGCCTCCAACTCGCTGTGTGTTAACTCAAAACAGACTAAAACAGCCAGTAAGTTTGGCCCCTTATAAGAACATTCTCTACTTTGTTATCAGCACTGTTCAGTAGTACTCTGGATTCCAGGCTTACTACATGAGAGTGTGTTGGTTTACAGCAAGCAAAATGTTATTCCCTTGGGGTATTTCTGGAAAATCAACTATAATTTTCTCCTCATATAGCTGACCAGACTCAGTCATGCAGGTTCTGCTTTACAGCATGATGAGGATTTCTACCCCTGCAAGCCACACTTGTGCTTGTTCAGCAGTACAGTGGACATTGCTCCTGCGCTCCATTAAACTCCTGTACCGATCCAGAATAAAGCTGCTCAGCATGTTTTCAAGTTCTCTTACCTCACCCCATTGCTATGTCCTATTTACAGGCTTCCTATAGCTCCCCACAATAGATTTAACAGTGATACTTGCCTACAAATCCAAAAGTGGACCCCACTTACCTGAAGACACCCCACTCTGCAACAATTTCACTTTGAGCTTCTAGCAAGGCTTGACCCACCATCCCTCAGTAGTGAACTTCTCCTGGCTGTCTGAACAGCTACATCACTGGCAGTTAAATAAAGACTGACAACCTACAGCTTCACTAAGCACTTTAATGAACATTAATTAAAAACACTTAACTTGTATTGTGTTTCCTGCTGTACAAACTCCTCTCTAACAGACTTTTTAGCTTGATGGTATTCTTAGATCCTGACCTATTTGTACTTGTGTGGGGATTTTTGTTTGTTATTGATGGAGACTACAAAGCACTTCTCTACTTTGATCTGGATAAAACCCATCCATCCA
The DNA here is from genome assembly GCF_001660625.3 of Ictalurus punctatus. Classification (NCBI taxonomy): domain Eukaryota; kingdom Metazoa; phylum Chordata; class Actinopteri; order Siluriformes; family Ictaluridae; genus Ictalurus; species Ictalurus punctatus. The sequence goes on from NC_030417.2 coordinate 24,063,942, forward strand.
TCCATCCATCTTTCCATTTTCTGTACCGCTTATCCTACACAGGATCAAGCCTGGAGCCTGGAGCCTATCCCAAGGAACTCGGGGCACAAGGCAGGGGACACCCTAGATGTGGTGCCAACCCTTCGCAGGGCACAAACACACACATTCACACACTATGGACAATTTAGAGATGCCAATCAGCCTATAAAGCCTGACTTTTGACTGGAGTACCTGGAGGAGACCCCCAAAGCATGGGGAGAACATGCAAACTCAGGCGCACCATGTGCACACAGGGCGGAGGTGGGATTCAAACCTACACCCCCGGAGGTGCAAGGCAAATGTGCTAACCATTAAGCCCTGGATAAAAAACAAATGTTGTAAATGGTAGTCAGAAAGATATAGTGCCCTCTGAAAGTTTTGGAATGGCAAGGCTAATTTTGTTTTTGCTATACACTGAAGGCATTTGGGTTTGAGACCAAAAGACTGGCCAAGTCAGTCACCAGACCTTAACCCAACTGAGCATGCATTTCATCTCCTGAAGAAAAGACTGAAGGGAGAAACTCCCTGAAACAAACAACAACTGAAAGAAGCTGCAGTAAAAGTCTGGAAAAGCATCACAAGAGAAGAATACAACAGTTTGGCGATGCCAGTGGGTCGCCAGCTTGATGCAGTTATTGCAAGCATGGGATATGCAACTAAATATTCAGTGTTATTTACTTTAAGACAGTGTGTTCCTATACTTTTGCTCACATAAAAATTGAGTGCTCTGCCACCAAAGGTGCCCATGTTCTAAGTTGTTTAATACATCTAGATGTAGATATAAGGAAATGAAAGCTGAAATTCTGATCTATCATTTTATATTCATCTTTTGAACTCAAAACCAAATGTCTTCAGTGTATAGCAAAAACAAATGAACAGTCCTTACTGTTCCAGTACTATAAGAGGGTACTGTATTTGCTATTGTTTATGAATGCCTTACTCATGAATCTACGTTCCGGTAAGTTATTAATATTTGTGAGCAGATTAACCCTGTGCTCTAGCTCTTTCATGCATGAATTATTTAAAGACATATCCAGATGAACTGCATGTAATATGAATTGTCAATATGTAGGAATACCATGAGTTAAAAAGGGTACAGCATTATGCCTATGTTTAAAATTGCTGCTGTTGTTGACCAAAATTATAGAAAATGTAATTTGTTTGTTTTTAACCATATTTTGGCGTGAGATTTACTGTTGAATGGTGCAGCTGATTTCAAAGGTAAAAATCTTAAATAATAATAATAAAAAAATAAAATACCCCCCCAGTTTTAAAAAAGCTAAGCTGCTCACTGGATTCTAGCACAAAAATATTTGTTAAAATTTAATTTGTGATTTTTTTTGTACAAAGTTTGAAAAGAAATACAAGAGACATGCTGCTTTGAGAACGGTATAAGATTTGCATCTTATACTGTATTTTCCTAAAGACTTTCAATTGACTTTCCATAAATGTGGAAACTATACATGAAAGGGCCATGTTTTGTTTGTCTGCCACAGTCTATTTAAACTATATATATATATATATATATATATATATATATATATATATATATATATATATATATATTAATCAGCTAGTGTTGGTAAAATGAAGAGAAGACTGAAGAAAAACAAACAAACAAACCAAAACACTATAGGCCTTTTTGTTTGCTAAAGGCCCAAATATGAACGCTTGTGATTTAGCAATCGGCTTGTATTGTACCATATCAACAGCTTTCAAAAAGGGGAAGGGGCCAGGTCTGAACTATTTAAGTACTACTCAAGGCTGTATTTTATAATGAACCTCATATGGATTATTATAGTTTATTGGCCTGTATATGTTTTATTTCTCTTCCGGGAAAAAAAATTAAGTTTCTGGAATAGTATTCCTGATTATGACATCCATAATGCACTATATTTAGTTCGGTATTATGCATAAACCTGCTTTATAACACAATAAGAAATTACTCTGTAAATCAACACTTTCAATAAATGAACCTGAATTACAGTCTGGTATACAATTAACATTTGGGCAGTTTCCAGAGGTGAATACCTTCTAAAATATTATGGTGCAAATCTATTGTGCAACACCATAAAAAACTATTGTGGTGGAGTTTTTAAGAAGCTAAGCCAAAGTATTCAAGACATCAGGATTATATGTAGTAATATTACATTAAAGGGTGTAAAGTGTATTTGCTGACTTATTGGTGGTAGGCCAAAATGACCTGCAACAAATCCCCTTGGCCAGTTGCTGAAAAACAAAGAACATTTTTACTAGTAAAACCCTGTAAGATGAATTGTGGTATGATTAAACTACATTCTTGGAAAAAGAGGACGTGTTCTCCCACTGTTTGTGTGGATTTCCTCCCATGCCAGTAAGTGGACTGGCAAGTAACTTGCTCCTAGGTGGAAATGAATGTGTGTGCATGGTGCGCTGTGTTGGACTGACATCCCATCCAGAGTACATTCCCACATCACACCCAGTGTTTCTGGTATAGGATACTGATCCATTGTGACCCTGACCAGGATAAAGCACTCACTGAAAGTGAGTGAGTGCATATTTTGTGTTTCGGTCCTGGTGGTTTGTGCTGGCCCAACAGCTTACTAAAACTCTTCATGTTGGTCTTATACTACACAAACATTAGATTAGTATCAACTGCAGCTTATGGGCGTAGATTTTGGTGGGGCAGGACGACATTTAATAAACCTATAGAATCAAGTAAAATTAAGTCGAGAGGTTATTACACTTGCCTTATAGGCTACTATCTAGTGATTTATTTTGGAGTAACAGGAAGTTGAAAGTTGATAAGAATGTAGTTAAACATACAGTACTGCACTCCTGTGCAAAAAAAAGTGTACTAAGCCCAAAATGGCAAAAATATGAAGCTTTTAATGGTCTTAACAACAAATCATTGGTCAGAAAATGATCAAGAATTAAACAAATGCACTACCATTTGCTTGTTTACTTTTGCTGCAGTGAACTGTTTGAACTGTTTGCAGTAGAATTTGTGATTTAAGATTCAAACTAACATGTCTGGATGTACAAAATGTCCCTTGTTCTTAAAAGATTAGTCGTAAGAAGACTATATATGTGAATTTCCCTGTTTCTAGCTTTTCCCCAAACAGTTCACTGCAGCAAAAGTAAACGAGCAAATGGTGGCACAGGAGGTCTCAGGAGTGCATTTGTTTAATTCTTGCAAATTTTCTGACCAATGATTTATTGTTAATACCATTAAAAGCTTAATATTTTTGCCATTTTGGGCATGGCGCATTTTTTTTTCTTCCAAGGAGTGTATATACACCAGTTTTTAATGAGTGAACAGAAAGATGTAGTCTGGCCTAAAACCCAGTGCCCCAGCAGAGACAATTAACCTAACAAAATGAAACATCTCATAACACTGCCACCTGACTGTTTAAGTTTCCTCATTTGTAAAGACATTTTCATCAATCTTTCAGAGGCACACTATTTCTTTTAATCATGGGTATACTGAAATCAGACAATATAATTTTATAATCAATTGGTGCAATTCTGATGGTTTATGATTGCTGATAATAGCTATGCAAAGACACATTATCAACCTAGCTAGTTACAGCATGTAGCTATCTAGATAAAAGTGTAGATTAAACTTGCGCAATGTTTCCTGGCCTCTATTAGCACTTCTGCAGTTCCCATTTTGACCACTAAGTACAATAATAACTCCCTGGAACTAAATGGGGTAGTAAGCATGCTGCCCCACAATAGAACAACATCTAGAAAAGTAAACAAGTCAACAAAACATTGGTTTATATCTGTCAAATAGCATTTTGGCACAGCACCAGGCTCTGACGGAAGAGCTCCGGTACCAACAAGTGTGACTGAGAGTAAGCATTTTCAGGATGAAGGCAGTAGGCAGCCTAGCACACATCCACCTGGCCTTCATACACAGATCACTACATTCACAGAACTTAAAACATATTAAGTGATATTTATTGCACTATTATTATATTCCTTTTGTTTACTATTACTATATACACTATGCCAAAAGTTTGGGGACATCTGATCCAGAATATCTCAGTCCAGACTTCGTTCCCCTTTTTGCTGTTGTAATAACCTCCAGTCTTATGGGAAGGCTTTCCACTATATTTTGGATCATTGCTGAAGGGATTTGTGCTCATTCAGTGACAAGAGCATTAGTGAGGTCAGAAACTCTGCCTGGGAGAAGAGGCCTGGAGTGTCAGTTCATCCCAAAGGTATTCAGCAAGGTTGAGGTCAGGACTCTGTGCAGGACACCTAAGTTCTTACACTCAAATCATGTTTTCATGGATTTCGCTTTGTACAGAGGAGCATTGTTATGTTAGAACATATTTTTGCCCCTGAGTTCCAGTGAATGCAAATCTTAATGCCAAAGGAAACAAAGACATTCTAGAGAAGTCCGTGCTTCCAACTTTATGGCAACAGTTTGGGGAAGGCTCACATATGAGCTCACATATTACTTTAAAAAAAAAAAAATTTTTTAAATAGTACTATACATTTTTTTTTAAAGATAAATATATTTACAAGTATTTAAGTATTTCATTTGAATTTAATATAAATACATGCACATTCTCATTCTGACAGTGGGTGTTTTTTTATGTATGATGTATGTGTCTGAGTGTACACCTCTGCTCTGCGCACTTTGCTTCTTCTGGAACTCAATTAATGGATCTTGTATGATAGCACTACTTGTATTGTTCTCTGCTTGATATATCGCTTTGCTTGTATTTTCTCATTTGTAAGTCGCTTTGGATAAAAGCGTCTGCTAAATGAATAAATGTAAATGTATGTAAATGTGTAATTGTGCTGAAAATTAAAGCAATATTATCTCTTCTAAAACTCCCCAGGGCCAAAATCTTAACTGGCAAAAACCTGCCAGATGAGGTGCGGTATGATTAACTCCAATATAAGAAAGGGAGGGTGTGTGTGTGTGTGTTTTCACAGGAACTAAAAAAAAAACTTTATCTGACTCCCTGTTGCATTGTCTTCAGGTGTGGGAGTAAATTTCTCATACAATTTATTAAATGTTGCTTACTTCATAAGATCATCCATTAGCATTTAGAGATAAAAAGTAACTATAGTTCTTATTTGTCAGCTAAAATAAAAGAGAAAATGTTTGTATATTGTAATTTAAGTGTGTACATTGTTTTTACTTTCAAAAAGTTTATTTGTGTTTAAGCAAGGTTCAGAAAGCAGCTAAAGAGCTAAAGCATTCAGGGTTACATGTTGTAATGTTTTGTTAAAGTATGCTGTAGTAGTGTGAGAATATGTGTGCTGATTTGCCCATGGTAGCCCAAAATGACCTCCTCCTGACATACACTTTTTCTTCTTCAGTAACCGTTTTATCCTGGTCAGGGTAACAGTGGACCCTGGAGCCTAGGGCATGTAACAGGAGTACATGGCACCACACAAACCCACACATTCACACCTATAGGGACAATTCAGAGTAACCAGTTTGAATTTTGAGAGCAAGTCAGGACTAGTCTGAATATAATGATCCAAGCCAGACAGAAAACAAACCGTTCTTACATTCACTACAATGTAGATCCACAGGCACACATCACAAAGACTAATTACCTGGCTAAACAAAAATCAAGTTTTTTCCTGAGTGTTTTGAGAGAGAAGCCACAATGTAATACCTGGTATTATGAAATATAAATGTATTACATGTTAACATCAGTACACATGTAAAAGACCTAGACAACAAAATATACACCACCTTAACGAATTGTTTTAACACTGCAGGAATTCATTTGACGCATTCAAATTAAAACACTGTGGAAGATATTTTAACTTTAGAGTAGGAATTCAGTGCTGAGGTTGTCAACCCTGTAAGAGTTCACTGAAGGCTCTAGGCATTCATTCACCCTGAGGGTTTAGATACAGCATGTATTATGGCTTAGGGTGATATGATGTAATGATATTCATACTGTAATGTAATGACATCATCATACTCTGCTGTAAGTCAGAAATTCTTCATTACTCATTGTAAAAAGTCAGTGATTGCACATTCACAAGGAACCAAAATTGCTTTTTTTTTTTATATATATATATATATATATTGTGATACATATCGTGTATCAGGAAGATGATCGTGTACCATAAAATGTTGTTAAAGTATTTAATATTTTAATATACAGTACTGTGCAAAAGTCTTAGGCACGCTATTTTTTTTTAGTACAAAGTTTTAGATTTATAAATATTAGTTTTCCAGCCCAAAATGATTTGTATGTCAGTAAAGAAAGCAGCATATTAAGTGGTAAGAGACACTTTTCAAAACATAATGATGGATTTTGCTGCAAAAATAAGAAGCAAGTGTGACAGTCAAAGTCTCCAGAAGAACCGTGGCGGGTTCTGCAAGATGCTCAATAAAACTTACAGCTCATTTCCTTATAAAACTGCTCTAATTCTACGGTCAAAAAAATATTTGACTCGATGCCGAAACTCCTGCTTCACTTCTGCTCACTTCGGTGTAAAACTTTAGCAGTGCAGAGCTTACAGAGCTTACAAACTGCAGTTTCGTCATCATTACACACAAGAGACATCTTCTTTACACACAGCACGAAATCGATGTTTTCCCACCCTCTTTTGATTGACAGGATATAATCGGCCCTGATCATCGGATGTTTTTAACTGACGTTCCTCACACCATGAGACAAAAAGTTGCCACTTGAGTGCATACAATTTTCTTGTGGATGGTGCTGTAGCACTAAACATGGTCTCTACAACCTCGGTTGATACCGGAATCTATGAGCTGGGGCCAGACCCACAGTTTCCATAGTTCTGACCAAGGGTGATAAAATCAACCCTCTGGCTTGAGACAGCAGATCCCAAGGAGTGCTAGAACTTGTGGGAGCAGAGGGATCCCAGGAAAGGCATACAGACATGACTTTGGCCACGTGTGTACCATGGCTTCCAGCCCTAATGTTGTGGGAGGAGAGAGGGCAAACCACAGCAGGCAATGTGTTGTCTCCTCAGAGGCGAACACATCCATTTCTGCTTGGCCAAACTTCCGCTATATGGACTCCACCACTTGCGTATGGAGCCTCCAATCACCGGGCCTCAGCCCCTGCCTCAACAGGATGTCTGTCCCCACATTCTGGTTGCCCGGAATGTACATTGGTCTATGGTCCCTTTGTCCAAGAGAGATATTTCTTCCTGTGCTAATGTCGGGCTCTGCTCTTGGGGATGCTGGGGTGAACTCGACATGATGGGGAAAGAACTGGCTGAATGCCGCCGTTTTCTGTTTCACCTTGCAAAACCTGTTGGCAATGACGTTAACCGTGCCGCCGAACAGGCCGGAAGGTTAAACTGAGGCGTCCAGCAGAGACCTTATCCTTATCCCCCATGTCCAAGAGATTGAGCCATAGGTGCCTCTCTCACGACCTCGCCCGAAGAGACTAATCTGTCGCCCTGTGAAGCTCCGCCACTGCCTCAGGCCCAATTCCCTTCCCACTGTCAAGCTCTTGCAGCAGGTCTGCCTAGTAGGTCTGCAACACTGCCATTGTATGCAGTAACCCACAAGCAAGAACCACTGTCACATAGGCTTTGCCAACCAACACCGAGGTGGTCTTACACAGCTTGGATGGCAAAGCCGGCCACCTTAATTTCCCTGCCGTCGACAGAGAGAGGTACCGCACAAGCTCCTCCTCCACATTCGGTATAGCAAAATATCCGTACTTTTCATTCTCCACGATATAATCCGACGTTGCGGGGTTATAAAGATGGCTGGTGTACATCTTTCCCCAGAAAGCAATATATTTCGTTATGCACTTCTGGAAAAAAGGGGAGTTTTCTGCAATTTAAGGGAGAGTTACTTCCACTCGTCCAGCCTGCCATGAGCCACTTCCTCTACCCCAGGCCAGTCTAATTTCAGTTTCTCGACAGCCCTATTGATCACTTCGAGCAGCTCATAAAGGATTGAGAGCTGCTCTCCGTTTTTAGTGCACTGGCTCCCCTCTCTAGCTCCTCGGAGTCAGAGAGGGTGGGCTGACTCTCCATACCGGAAAGAGTCGCTACGTGAGGTCCAAAACCCGGAAGCGGAGAGTCAGATCAGATCTAGAGGAAAGAGCAAGAGATAGAGCAGCAGTCGTTTCCAGTTCCTCCTCCATATCCATACGGTATCCCCAAAGCCCAGAGGTTCCGAAACCCAACTCCCTCCGGCTGAGAAGAGAGCACGCTGAGATTGGAGCTGGTTAATTGTGAAGCTTTCACAATATGTGCAGTCAACCCCTTCAAGGGCTGCCACAGCATGCCCTACTCCCAAACACTTCACACAAAAAGTGTGTCCATCCTCCCCCGTAATGAAACAGAGCAGGGAGTAACACACATTCTGAACTCTCTATGGCTCATTCTGTTTAACAGGATAGCGACAGAATAGAAAAGAAATATATATATATATATATATATATATATATATATATATATATATATATATATATATATATATATATATAAATATATATATATATATATTTCCTGAAAATAGAGAGAAGTGAAAAGTTTTTAGGAATGTCCACACAGACAACCGACATGTGGATTCGCTGAAGATAATAAAGCTGATGACGTGGTTTACAGGCGCCTTCTTATAGTCACATGATGCGTGAAATGCCAGGTCGATTTTACACAGACATCAGATACCAGTCACGTGCGAGCGTACTTCCCACAGTTTGAAGCTCACGCAATGTTGAGCTCCCTTTGAAAGGGAACACTGTTATGAATTTGGAATCTAAAATAGTTTTAATATCATAATTTTTTAGTTTTGACTTAGTTATTTGATAGAGTTAGTGTCTTTATTATCATTATTATTATTCTAAAACAGTACATATGAAGAAACCCCTTCAATGTGTATGTGTGTCCAGACTTTTGATTGGTAGTGTACATAGGCACAAATTGTTCCTGATGTCCTAGACACACCCTTGGGAGTTTGTTTTCTTCCACTAAAATGCACAGAGAACAGTGGAAACAGCTGGCCCTCATGGAGAGTCACATTACAAAAGCAAAATAAAGGCATTCTTCCAGGCATTCACCCTGTGCCCCCAGTGAATTGAAACCTACGCCTTGGTTTCTCGAAAACCATCCTACTGACTGTGTCATGTATAAACAAATATGCAAAACAGATCTAACCAGCCCAAGTGTAAAAGCAAGAATATGTGTAATAATGTTTGTCACTTTTATAACTAGTAGCTAAGAGGGGTTTCAGAGATGGCCTAACCAAGCATCACATCTCAACAGATAGCAGATAAAAGATCAAACTGAACATTACTTCAGTGCTTCCTTCCTCCTTATCAGTTGGAAAGGGGATGGAAATGTAATTTTATTTTCCTTTGTAGTGCATGAATTATATCTGAGAAGGATCGCAATTTCTATTGAATTCCATATTTCATTCTACAGAAAAAGTGCTTTTCATAACCCATCCGTTCATTCATTCAATTCATGACCTGCATGTCTGTTTTCTCTGGAAGAGAAACAAAGCTGACCGCAGAAGCACTGTGAAATTGAGTTAGATGTGAGGTAATTACATGTGGCTGACTGTTCCATTTAAAATCAACTTCCATTCACATGAATCTGGCTTTCCGGAGGTGTAGAGATTCATCTCTGTTTTTGGTGTGTCTTTGTGACTTGCAGTAACCTGAGATCGGTGTAATGATTATCATGGTGAGATAATAATAAAGGTCATTGCTTATCAGACAGGCAACAAAAGAGTCCTGAATTATAGCATCTCATGATTCGAAAATGTCGTATAATGAGTGTTTATTGGAGTGAAGGTGGTGAGACAGGCAATAATATCAAGATTAGAGTTTGGTGAACGGATGATAGTTCTTGGGAAACAAAATTAAGATGGCTTATTTTTATTATTAAAGGGAATTGCCTTTAAAGGGACTTTTTCTTTGTGATGCCACTCTGTGCTTGCGGCTCAAACAATAGGGAAATTAATAGACACTGCCACCTTGTGATAACCTTTTAATGTTTTGAACTGTTTTTTATTTCTTTCATGAATTTATTCATGTTCATTAAACTCTGTATCCTGATCGATCTATAACATATCTCAGGAGCACTGAGTACAAGGCAGGAATACACTCTAGGTGTGAAGCCAGTCCACCAAGCACACACTCATTCACACCTAAGGCAATCTGAAGGCAAACCATGTTTTTGGGAGGTGGGAGGAAAACAGAGAATCCAGAGAAATGTTATCAAATCCACCTATTGAAATCATAATGCAAGTTTAGATGATTGCAAGACACAGCGTTTGGTGTTTAGATTTTATTTTGTAATTTAATTTTTTTTTTTTTTACTAAAAATGACTGAGCTCACACACACCCGTGAGGCCAAAGGTACACTTTCAAGATAGACAAAAAGAAAAAAAGTGAAAAAAATGGCACTCAGCTAATAATGTATTTGCTACACACATTTATATAAAATGCATAAAGATAATCACTATACAATGAAGTATATACATCCTTGATAAATAAACCAATACTGCTCAGATGTATGACTTTGCTCAGAGAATGGAAACTGCTAGTTTGGTAAAATCATAAAGAAGGACACAGAAAGGAAAGAGTGACGTTAAAGCATGCACTCTGTCAGAGCAGGTAAAAAGGGGCCAGTAAGCTATTTAGAGCACACATTAGTTCAGACATGAGGGATCAATAAAGGTACAGGAAGTCTTGTCTGTGATGACGTGAAATTATCTTGGGTTTCGTCCCTGACCTTAGGTTTGATGACAATTTGCGGATTTAAGTTTAGGCAGATTTAGAGTTCGGAACTCGCGGTTGTTGCAATGTTTCAGTACAAGTGACATGGACAGCATTCACGAAGCAGCCCAAAAGGAGTATGATTGCTATTTCTAAAACAGTTTGGCCTTTTAGCATACAGCAAGCTGAAGAAGCATGCACACACACACACACACACACACACACACACACACACACAAGGCCTACATCGGCATTCCTAGCTTGACATACACTATATAGTCAAAAGTACATGGACACCTTCACACATTCATCTGGAGCTATAACAGCCTTCTCTCTTCTGAGAAGTTGAACCGTGGCTGTAGGGATTTGTGCCCATTCAGATTCAAGAGAAAGGACACTAATGGTGAGAAGGCCTGGCAATTAGTCAGTGTGCCCAGAGGCATTGTCATGCTGGAACAGGTTTAGACACCCTAGTTCCAGTGAAGTGAAACCATAGTGATTCAGCATACAAAGACATTCTACACAATTGTGTGCTTACAACTTTGTATCAACAGTTTGGGGAAGTCCCACATATGGGTATGATACTCATGTGTCCGCATACTTTGACCAGATAGTGTATGAGTGTACGACTGCTTCACATCCTGCATTGCGTACACTAAACACCGCCTCCTCCATTTCTCCTGAAAGCCATGTGGTGCTTTACAATGATGTTTATCAAATCGACAAGAGAGGAAAATGAATATACAGAGGTTATAGAAATGTAAAAAATACACTTATTGCCTGTACATAACTAAAGAAAAAAAGCATACAAGGGTCTTTCCTGTTTTGAAATCAAGGAGAGGCCTTTTTTTGGTAACCCACATTCTGTCAGACCTGCTGATTAAACGTGAACATGTGTGTGTGTGTGTGTTTTAAGACATGTTTAAGAGAGAGAGAGAGAGAGAGAGAGAGAGAGAGAGAGAGAGCATGAGAGAGAGAGATATGAAAGAACCAGGATAGATAGAAACAGGGTAGACAAAGTGTGCATTTTGGTTCAGCATTAGGACTGAGATTGATTCTTTGGGGATTTTCAAGAGAAGAGTCTGAAGCAGAATGCCCTTGACGTGCACGCACACACACACACACACACACACACACACACACACACACACACACACACTAAGGTGAAGTGAGGGACATTTAAACAGGAAGAGGAGCAGAAGCACAGTTCCTGCTGGGCACTATAGAGCCTAGTCCTGGCTTTTTTCAATCTCCAATGTGCTACTTAGTCCTTAAACCCCGTTCTGTCCCAGTACAGACACAACATTATTGAAAGGGGGTAAGCAGTGGGAAGGAGACCAGTCTCATCGTCCCACTGCAAGTGTTACTTCTCTCCACCAGAGGGAGCACTCACACAGCCCTGAATCACCCTGAGCAGATTTAGTGCCTCTTCATAGAGGAGACTTTCTTCTTCCTGGCAGCCAGCATCTCATAGAACGGGTCCCTGCTGATCGCTGCCCTGCGGGGGAGAAAACAGAAAATATCACACAGGGATCTAATTCCCTACAAAGAAGAAAAAAGTTTTGTATAAATATAATAATGGATAATATAAGGCTAAATAATTGTCTGCATACACCTAGTTTAGAATTATTAACCCCCTGCATTAAAGGTTAGTTAAATTTACCAATAACAGTGACTTATTGTACATTATTCCATGGTCTGTCTGAATTTTAATCAGCGGTCAGTTTAATCACCATTCTAAATTAATGCGCTGCCTATAAACAACTGTAGCCATGGTAATATACAGTAACAGTTGCATACAATAGTTAAACTCACAGCTACATTATTAGAAGAGACACAGCATAGTACAGGTCATTCACACACTCTCTCACTCTAACTATTTATTATAATTCATTCAAATATATATAACACTACTTCACTTTATCACACTACTTTATCTCTGTGAATGACTTAGAGTGGGCAGAATTCTAGATCCAATAACCAGCATATAAAATAACTAATGAAAATTAACCGTTATTTTAATCCTTTCAGTCAAATTTTACACTGAAAACATCAATGACAGCTTTAATACAGGCAAGTGACCATGGTATAAGCGGGATAATCCATGGTTTGGTGTGCAATACATGATTTTAATGCACTCCGTGGATTAAAATCCTGTAACGCACACCAAAAAGTGGATTATCCCTTACATACACCACAACCCTGCTGAATTCTTCAATCTGATTAGTCAGATGGTGTTACTTCAGTTTAACAGCTGTAATTCAAACCAGATTTATTATTTATAGCAATAATGTGAATAAAAAAAAAAAAAATGTTAAGCTTTTTTTTTAACAAAAAAAATGCATAATCATTTTTATTTGTCATAATAATAATAACAAATATAATCATATTATAATATTCAGAAAATAATCATTCTTTCTGTAAGAAGTTTTTCAAAAGTTTTGGAAAGACTTTCCAGTGTCAGCACTTTGCAGTCATCAACTGCAACTGTAAAAAACACTTTGTTTTCTGACAGAGCAGAGAACCATGTCTAAGCAGAACACACCACTGACACTCCTACATTCTGGCAGAACAACTACACAGTGCAGTGAAAGCACGATGGAACACTGGGATGCTCTGACTGAGCAGACCTGAATTCCATAGAAAATGTGGGATTATTTGGAACAGCAAATGAATCACCCCATGAACACAAGCTCAATTGTGTAGCTGATCAGTAGACACTTTTTTTTAACATTTGGTGTTTTAAAGCTTTATCTCCTTTAATTCAGGGTTCACACTGATGCCCCAAATTTGTAGTTGTAAAACTTTCCAATCACTATTTTTTTTAACTACCCAAGAGATGAAACTACGGATGTCAGTTGCCAGTGTTAGGTCTGTTTAAGTACAAGTACTGATCATTTAGTTTGTGGGGCACATGTTATTTTATTTTTCATAATAGCACATTGCATATACCTATCATCTTTTGACTTAAGCATTTTAAAGCACTGTAAGCATTTCTTATCAATGGCTATTTTTCAGGATGTACAGTACATACAGATTAAAAAGTACTTTGAAAAAGTATGAACCCTTGTCTAAAACAGTGGCAACAAAAGTAAGACAAGCTAGAATGACATACTGTAGTTATATATATATATATATATATATATATATATATATATATATATATATATACACACACACACACACACACACACACACACACAAGATCATACATCATATAAGAGATACATGCTATACTGCATACCGAAAAAGGGCATTAAAAATTTTTTTTTATTAAAACCCATCAAAGTGTTTGTCCTGAGACTAATGTTATAACAATCTGGTGTGGACACTAAACCTGTGTTGTACAGATCATATTTCATTTGTCAGATCAGCAGAAAGGATTATCAGGAAAAATCATTAGTGACCCCTACCAGTCCACATCACCACATACAGTACATAAATGGCTTTAATATGCTTCTTAGATATTAACTGGATTTTTCTCAAATCCAGATGATTGTTTTGGACTTAAACTAACTTCATTAATCCTTTATTGTCAGTAATAAGCGTCCCTACTGATGTGTCCACTCACTTGATGCTGTTCATCCACTCGTCCTTCTCCTCAGTGGTGGGAGCGGAAATGCGGTAGAATGTGTGATTGCCCTCCACCACGCGCCCATCTGCCTCCGTCTTACACGCCTTAATCACCTGATCCTTATTGTCCGGTATGAAGAGCTCGAAGCAGTTCTGAGGAGCAGAAATATAAATAATCGAATATAGAGCCACAAAAGGAACACTTGAGGCCTGATTTATACTTCTGCATCTGTGTATTTGTGAACAAGTGATGATGTCACACACTTCATACTTGTACATAATGTGAACATGTTCACCAGGGGGCAGAAAGTAAGAAATGATTGAAAGCCTTACATTTCACTGTAGAAAAGAAAGTAACAGAAAGTGACAACATTGATGATCAATACTACTTACTTCCCTGTTCTAAAGCACAGATACCATGCAGTTAGGTGTAAAGATTAAATTATAGGAAATAGTTTGGGATATTTCAGATACTCTCCACAAAAAAATACAAGACAAGTGTAGATATGTAAGGGATAATCCATGGCTAGGTGTACATTACACGATTTTAATGCACAACATGGAGGCAAAGAACCACCCAATGGGAAGCAGAGTGCATTAAAATCATGTAACGCACACCTAGCCATGGATTATCCTGCTTATACCATGGTCATTTGGCAGCAATGACAAGGGAAAGCTGTGTTTGATGTTTGCAATGCAAAATTTGACTGAAAGAATAAAAAATTCATTCAAAATTCAGTTCATTTTCATTATTTTACATACGGGTCATTAGATCTAGAATTCTGCCCACATTAAATCATACACAGAGATAAATTAGTGCAAAAAGATTTATTTGAATGAATTATAATAAATAGTTATTAGTGGGAGAGAGGGATTGTGTGTGTGTGTGTGTGAATTACCTGCGTCTGTGCCGTGTCTCTACTAATAATGAAGCTGTGAGTTTAACTACTGTATGCAGCTGTAACTGTATGTTACTATGGTTACAGTTGTCTATAGACAGCACATTAATTTTGAACAGTGATTAAACTGACTGGAGGTACCAGTGCATTATAGGGTTTGAACGCACACTTTCCAGCCAATCAGGATCGACTGTCCAGACAGACCATGGTATAAAGCATTTTAAAATACAATATGTTATCTAGCTTAATTACTTTCACTTAGTGAAAATGTGTCTATTGTGCTTTCGTTTCTAATTCAATACAAACATTTTCATTACAAGTTATATTATCAGCAACAACTTAAGTTAAAAGTAGAATCTTAGAAAGATTTCCATGAATTGGAACTCCAGATGGACTCCACAAGTTTGTGTAAAAACTAATTATCCAAGTTAGATTAAATCCATTGCCGTATCGTCTGAATATGTGCTTTAATAGAAGAGATAGGACGCAAATAAAATCTGAACTTTTGTACAAAGGAGTTAACATAGACGGCATCAAAATACTGAATATTTCTTTTCAAAATTCTTAAACTTTCTGTTCGCTGCAAGTGTCAGAGATATTTTTCTCTTATTAACGATGAGATGGCTTAAGAGGCTGTGTGACTGCTCCCTCTAATGGCGAGCACTGACAATTGCAGACAGAGGATGAGACTTCCTCTTGTTTACCCCCTTACAAAAAAAAGTTTATATGTTTACAGATGTTGTGCAGATGTTTCCAGGCAGGTTTACTGCACAAAGGAATTAAGCATTTAACATCCTACCATGCTCTCTTTTATGGTCACTTGCATAAAAATGCTGAGCAGGCCCAGCTGATCTCAATTCTAGTTCAATGTGGCAAGAAGAAAATAGATCTATGTGTCAAACAAGGTTGGAAATTGTGGTTGAATACACACAATCAGTGACCGTAATGCTGTAGAGTGCAGCACTGTGAGGGTTTTTATAGTTGGGTTAAGTTCAGTGGTACCAAAACCACAGGCGCTAGAGATACGGAGATATATATATAGCATGCATATCGTGCCTACACTGATAAGGATGGCTCTTAACATTATCGTTTTTTGACAGAACATTCCAGGTGTTCATTATAGTGCTGGTTTTGCTCTCAGATTAAACAATTGTACTCCATGGAAGAGCCTTTTTACTATAAATGAGCACATGAGAAGTTGCAAAATAATTTTATTGTCATTAATATACCATGTATGATTTTACTGTATTCCAATAAATTTGACTGTATTCCAATAAAAACCATTTAGTATGAGATATACACAAAAACAGAAGAAATCAGGATGAGGGCAAATACTTTTTCATAGCGCTGTACAACCAACTTCATCACTGACTTCTGTCTATGTGCCTCTGCAGTCTAAATAAACAGAAAATAGCTGTTTTATTACATTATCTAAGCCTATTTAAATTAAGGGACAGCCCGAGTATGAACGAGGGCCATGTCTTGAGCAAAAAGATAGCTTTACTTAAAGACCAATGCCAAAATTAGTTAAAGACCAAGAAGAAACCTCACCGGCTTCTTGTCCTCCACTTCTCGGATGCTCAGGTTTTCCAAAGGAATGATTCCTCTGGGTTCTTTGTCCTGGGAGGAGAAGAGTCAATATTAATGCATGTGTAGCATATAAAGTGAGAATGATTTCAAATTTTATGTGCAAGAATAGATTGTATCAGATATAGTGTTTTTAATCACTTATTTTATGCAAAGTTTGTATTTGTGCACAGGAAAAAAAACCCTGCTTAAAGGTATGTTCACACATAGAGCGACTTGCAGTGACAACTCAACCGGAGACCATTCATTTTCAATGAGAGCTGGCGACTTACAGCGACATGAGCAACTGTGACCGTTGGTGACTAGATGCGGGTGTGACAAAGCTGAGAAACATTTTACTTGGAGCGACCTAGTGCAACGACTACCAATGGAACTGCTTCTCCTTCATCTTGTAGGATATGGTGCATATATACACTGGTGAATTTTGTATCCAAACACTCTCCCGCCAGAAAACTGATTTGTTGTCACAAGTTGAATGCTAGATGTGCCACCCACTGATAAATGTTACTATGACAACCAGTTGTAGGACCGCCTACTTACGACTTCATAGTACAGTGACTGGTGACTTGCAGTAATAAAATCTCCACGTGTTAACGTATCTTAAGTGTTCTGCTAAGCTGAGGTGAAAAAAGCTGAAATATTAATAAGGAAAACTTGGGATAAACAATGATGCAAACAGATTTTCCAGCTAAATTATGACACATCATGGTTCTATTTGATTATGCTGTGTTGTGGCACCCTCTTAAGGATATTTACATTGGTTGATGAAAGCCAATTTAATTTGGGAAAACTGATTAAAATGCAACCCATCTCTATAAAGACCTAGGGTTTTAAAAACAAAAAAACAAACAAAAAGAAAAAAAACGGAGAGACTGAAAGTATTTTGCTTTATTGAATGAAATTTTATTTGCATAGCAATTTTAATAGACATTATCCATAAATCTAGATGTAGATCTCTAATGAGCAGGCCAGAGGCAACAATGGCTAGGAAGTTAAAAAAATTCATGAGGTCCTCAAGTTGTAGAATGTGGAATATATTACAATAACATTTTACTTACCTGACATAGAGCTTTGTCATTTGTGCACAGCATACAGTGTTTTTGAGAGAATTAATATACCTTTTTAGTATAAAACTAATTTGCCTTTGCAATGTAAGAAAAGTCATCTTAGCAAGTGAAAATATCTTTAACATAGACATTTCTTATTGTATGATTACAATAACCCAAATATAAGATCATTAAACCAATTATTACTCATTTCAAGCCTGAAGTGTTCTTATTCTGTTGGCAGATAGAAATAAATGCTAAAAATGAGCTAAATTATCTTCATATAGGACAATACTATTTCAAGCTTGAAACGAGTACAAATAGCTTGAAATAGGATTAATAATCTTATATTTGATTTATTGTAATCTTATAATAAGAAATACTAGATACATTTGACTATATACAAGGCATTTACACTTGCTAAGATGTCTTTTTTTTTTTTTGCAGTGTACTTGCTTCCATGTGACTTAAAATATGTTTTGTCTCTTTAGATAACATGACCTTTAAGCTGGTAAAAGACGCATCATGTGATACAGTCTGGTGGACGGTGACAAATCCTATAATGTGGTAGCACAGATATAGGAATATCAAAAAATGCATTAAGTGCACTTACAGTAGTGTACTCAAAGTAGTAAAGGCAGTTGTCTGTGAGAATGAACCATCGTCTCTTCCAGGTTTTGACACGTCCACCTGTGAAGCGAAGGAGTGGGGTTAGTTTAATCATGGCACCGCGTAACAAGGGAACCTCAGAGCACCCAGCAAGTTGAAGAGTGGAGCAGCCGGCAAGCAAGACAGACAGATGAGCAGGCAATTGAGACAATGAGAGCATTTCTATAAATATCTCCATTTCCCATCATCCCCCCAAGTACTCCATTCCTTCCCAATCCTGTATTATGGTCCAACAGTCTCTGTAGAATCTGGTCTTCAGATAGAACCTTTAATTCTGGTTCATTCTAAGCTACTGACCTTACTGCAAAGCGGAGATTACAATCCAGGACGGTTCAGTCATTTTTGTATTTAAAAATACCCGATTCAACTCAGCTGCATTATCAGATTTAAGACAGACGTTGGAATTGCATTGACTGCTAAATGGTATACTACAGTATATTAACTCTGACCTAACGGGCCTACATCTTTTGCTCCATGTGAATGGAGCCCTAAAACTCCCATGTGTAAATCTGGGGGCAAAAGTAACAAGTTATTCATAAACTCTAATAGCAGCAACCAGTGAGCATGCCCATCCCACTCGCTACTAGTCATTAATTATTACCACCATAGACTTGATTTTTATATTCTGTTAAATGCAATCTGCTAATCATCTGATGTGACTCTGTCAATGCAATTTAAAATGCAGACATTCAGCAGTCCATGGGGCTAACAACCTATACTGGGATAAGAAGTGGTCCAGCCATACCTGAGAATGGTTACAGTGCAATAACGGCCAGAGACAGTCGTCAACATGATCACCAGGCAAAAACATCTGTAGATTTCTTTCTAGCTGAATACAAGAGTTTCAAGACTATCTGCTGGGGTTCAGTTACATTTACATAGCACTTTTCTAGACACTCAAAGGGCTTTACATAGTTTGGAGGTGAGATCTCCTCAACCACCACTAGTGTGTAGCATCCACCTGGATGATGCGACGGCAGCCATAGTGCGCCAGAACGACCACCACACACCGGCTATTAGTGGAGAGGAGAGAGTGATGTAGCCAATTCAGAGAGTTATTAGAGTGAGAGAGAGAGAGATTCCAGCTGTTTATAGGCAGCACATTAATTTAGAACGGTGATTAAACTGTCCGGAATTATTTGTGGTATATACGGCTTTAACGCAGACCTTCCAGCCAATCAGAATCGAGTAATCAGGCAGACCATGGTATAAATACAGATATACAGGCACTCATGATCAGCTATCCTGGAGAAGTAAATGTACATGCAAAACTCTTTCTTAAGCCATATCTAAATAATTAATTAATAAATTTTCTATAATTATTTTTGCAAAAATAGATTTTGAGAAACCTGAGTGCCTGCTCTTTCTAAACAAGGAATAACCAATTTTCCATTTTCCATAATCCAGCTACAAACAAGCACACAGAGACATTCGGGAGAAGCATCAGGGAGAATATGTCCTAGATAGCGAGCTGATTGGTTGATTGGGTAGATGATTACGATGAATGATCTCTAAGAAGCACTAATGAGCACAGTCATTTGGCATCGGGACCTGGTTAAGGGTTAGGAGGAGTGTCCTGGACTGTTTGGGATTGGAAAGTAACCCAGAGCACTGCCTAGCTGATGGAGCCGAACAGGGATACGGAGAATAGCAAACGATGTACCTACAGTACATGGGCCACAGTAGAACAAATGGGCTGCTAAAATATGAACGGTACTGATAACTAATCAGCCTTCTCCAGACAAGAATGCGCCAATGCTTTATATTTCTCTCACGACAGTTGTGTACGTTTTTATCTGGTGTAGGGAACGACACCATGTTTATAGTTGCTATAGTGTAAGTGATAACTTGTCTTGTGGATGTTCCACAACATTAAATATAACTATAAACTATTAAAAGTATTATTTCTAATGTATAAAATAGTACATTATTCCATTAAAATTCATAGTAGTTGTCAAATGGCTGTGGTATAAGAGAAATAAAACACCTATTTGAAGTGGTTTACTTTCCCATAAGAGCACGTCTTGTCACGTTTTATTCCTTATTTATGAACAAGGACAAGTTTAAAGAAATAAGCAATGTGGTCTGGCAGCAGAAGGAGACAACTGCAAGCTTGAAATCTGAGACAATTTGGGTCTATAAATAGGCTTAATAAACTTATATAATATATTATTATAATATTTGATAGATAAATTAGCCAATATTTATGATGTCTTTTACTCAGATATCATTATTGCAGTGCAGTTATTTGTTTATTATATCATATAGCACATCCTTTTTGTGTATGTGTATGTTTAAGTGCCAACAATAATGCTCAGAATTTTAATTAATGCATTAACTATTGACACTTGCCCACCGTAAAACACAAACACACACACACACACACACAAACACACACTCTCACACACGCACACTCACACACTCTCTTGCATGCACGCACACACCAACTGCAACAGGGCAGGCCACGCACAAACATACGCAGACACACACAGACACACGCCTCTGCTTCATTGACAGCATGAAGAACAGCAGCACAAGCACATTGGTCTAGGTGCAGCATTTCCGCTCAGTCCAGATTAAGCATGAACACCACAAACTATCCTGATCAGAGGAATATAAAATGAAGCACTAACATGAAGTGCTAATGATATAGTCATTCTTAATGCTATATTATGGGTAGTGCTTAGTCTTGCTAGGTGTTTGCTAGATATCCAGACTGCTGATTAACAGAAAATACTGCAGCTCCCAAAGTGTAAATAAACAAAATTGAACACCACAGGAAACAGTGAGAACTCTTTACTAAGGTGGTCACATGGAACCCAAACCGCAAGCACCCTGCAATCAACCGACAGAGAGAGCGAGAGAGAGTGAGAGAGAGACAAAGAGCAGGGCACACTGGCAATCCACCAGCTTGATGGAAAACAACAATAACAGACAGCAAACAAAATTAGACCAAACTGATGATAAGGCTTAACAAAATAAGGAAGAGTCCTAACACCAGAGAGAGGAGAGAAAAAGGAAAGCATGGCGGACCACCAGAAGCACCCAAGAGCGAGGAGATGGACTAGTTTTCTTTAAGGGGAGAGTGGAGGGAACAGGTGTACATACCTCCTGAGGGAAAAGACAACAGCCAAAATCATGGGAACAAACGAACACACGAGGAAGAAAAGAAAACAAAAAAAATTAAATTAAATCAAATCAAATGGTAAATTATAACCACCGCACACTGCTGATCAAAGGAAGTGCTTTTGTTTCAGAAAACTTTTTAAACAGCAAGCATGAGGGTAAGAAAGCATAACAAATGAACCAGGGTAAATAAATCTGAATGGGGAACTGTCCTGGGTGTCTGACCTATTCTGACCACAAGTGGGCGCTCTTATTTTACAACAAAAGCCACACTTTATGTATTGACTTTACAATATTGGAAAAGGACAGCTGGAACCAATTGTGTTGCATTTTTCATCTCTGCACTCCTCGTCACAGCGGCAGCATTCTGATCAACACCGCGGGAGATTGAAGGGATCTGTTTCTCTGGTCTGGGAGCAACTTAGTTCCTGACAAAACAACTGCATAACACTGAATCAGTGTCCAGTGAGTCACCTGAAGTGGTTGTTTGGTGAGGGCTCCGAAAGCAACCCAGCTTAAATTATTTGTTAACCAGAGGAACAGGACAGAAAGGACCAGTGAGAAGTGTTTTGCTGTATGTCAGCATAAAAAGATGCTCACATACAGCAGAGCAATGCACTGGAGTTCAACAGGGGTCACCAGAGGTACTGAATGTGTGTGTGTGTGTGTGTGTGTGTGTGTGTGTGTGTGTGTGTGTGTGTGTGTGTAAAGAGAAAGAAACAGAGCAAATATCTGTACCTGTAAATACAATACACTTGCAATCAAAATTATTCAACCCCCATTGCAAATCAGGTTTATTGTAAAAATGTACAGACTTTCAGCTGTTTGCAATGAACAGCTCAAACAAAAGCACTTAAAATAGTTCAACACAACACATTTTCAAGTGGTTTACACAAATTCAACTGAGAGTGCAACTTATAATGATTTCTCCAGTTTCAAAATTATTCAACACCTTCATGGCAAGCATCTTTGGTACTTTGGAAACCACTTGAAGCATTCGTTGTGTTGAACTATTTCAATTGCTTTTGTTTGATTTGTTCATTGCAAACAGCAGAAAGTCTGTAAATTTTGACAATAAACCTGATTTGCAATGGGGGTTGAATAATTTTGATCGCAACTGTATACAAATGTATACATTTGTAAATGTATACAATATACAAGTCAACAGTTCTGCTTAGTGCAATAGCAAAACTCAGCAATCTCAAAAACAGTAGCAAGGAGTGGTTCCAATATCACAGTTCATCAGATCTCCACATCAGGGCTGCAAATGCACCTGCTGGTGGGTTTATGTCTTCAGATGATAATGCAGATATATGAATTATTAATGATTCTATAGAAGACCTCAAGGTAACGTCAATTATGAATGTAGGGCACGTGGCAGCCCTGTAATATTACATCCTTCGTTAAAATACACACTTGTAGAGAATTCATACAACATGTTATTATCCAGGCATTCTGCTAACAAAAGTGTACTTGCAAAATTTGAATAATTACTATTAATGTTAGTATTTGTAGATGAATATAACCACTTGGGGGAAAAATAATATTATTAATTACCAAATATTACAAAAAAATAGAATTAATATTATAAGAGTACTAAGCTCCTTGCATTTCACTCACCCAGTTTGAGCAGCCAGCCCTCTCGGTCAGGGTTAAAGAACGTGTGTGTGAGGTCGTTGCCGTCGTCCTCTGGGATTTTGAACGGCTCGTTTTTGATGCTCTCGTACAGGTTCTGAAGAGGATCAAGCCGAAGAGGACACAAACAAAGACATAGAATGGGGAAAAACAGTGATTTTAGCAAAACAATAAGAATTCCAAGAAACATTACGAGGGGGGACCCAACAATTCCCGGAATTCGAATGTGCATCAGGAAGCATAAATGAAACATATCTGAAGAAGTGGTGCACCCTGAACTGGATCTTGCACCACGACAATGCACTAGAGACAAAGTGGTTATCGGTTCACATCCACCATATTCGCCAGATCTTTCTCCTTGCGACTTCTTTTTGTCCCCGAAATGAAAGAAGAGACTGAAATGGGAAACAATTTGCCACCATGGAAGAAATCCAGAAAAAAATGCAGGAAGCTCTGGACGTGACGACAAAACATGACTAAGGGAAATGTTTCCAGGAATGGGAGAAATGCTGGGACAAGTGTATTGCATCACAAGGATAGTACATTGAAGGGGATTAAAGGAGAAATGCTGTAAGTTTTATAACACAATATTATTATTTTTTTTTTAACAATTCTGGGAATTTTGGGGTCCCCTCTCATACACTGGGGAAAAGTTATTTGAACAGTTAATCATGTGTATAGGATTAAAACAAAATAGTGCTTCAACTGGACAGGGACAGTGGGTAGTGAATTTGAGACTGAATATGTTTGTACATGGAGTATAGGCTGCTCGAAACACCCTAAACAAAGCTTCAAGTCATCGATTATGTCATTACAGGAAAACATATTAATACAGACTTTCATACTGATACAGCTTTCTCAACACACACATCAAAGCTCTGGTCATCAGCAGAACATCACTAGTGCACACTAATGTCTTACAAATAATGATTTGAATTATGAAGGCAGTAGCATAGCCATAAGGAGGATAAATCCCTGCATGATCTGCACAATTAAATTGAGAAATGCAACATGCTCATGTGCTTTGTGTCAATGCCAGGCACTAGTAAGAGCGATGATGTCACGAATGTGTCCTTTAAGGCATGAACTACCATCAAACAATCTTGCCGTAGTAATAACATTGCCAAAAAATACCTGTATGAGAGTTCTTATAAAAAGCAGATCTACCCTTCTTTTTCTCCTTCTACAGAAGATCTATAGTGGTTCATTAGCAGTCATCTCGATATCCCTATGTTCAGTGAGTAGCTAGCTGGCTAGGAGCTTTCAAACAGAAATGGGAAAAAAGCATGATCCTGACTGTTTAATCCTGTTTCTCATTATAGCACCTGGTAGTCAATGTAATTGTAAAATGTAATTAAACAAACTAAAGCATGTGTCCATTTGATGCCTGGGAGGTTATATATGCCA
Organism: Ictalurus punctatus; assembly: GCF_001660625.3. Taxonomy (NCBI): domain Eukaryota; kingdom Metazoa; phylum Chordata; class Actinopteri; order Siluriformes; family Ictaluridae; genus Ictalurus; species Ictalurus punctatus. The sequence goes on from NC_030417.2 coordinate 24,088,587, forward strand.
GTCCATACAGGATTTCGAGAGCTTTTTATTTTGTGATTGTTGCGGCCAAAAATGCTCTATTTTGCTGCGGCATTTTTATGATGCGATTTGCAGAGTTTTTGTGCTTTTTATTTTTTTACATGAATCTACTTGAAATCTGCAGAAAATTTGAGGTAATGTTGAAAAATTGCAAGCTCCTCTGAACGCTGTGGAATTTGCTTGATTTTGCGTTCATTTCTGCGATAGCAAAATCCTGGATGGACTGATGTGCGGAATCATAATGATTTCTTTATTGAACTTTTATCAAAATCTGTATAATATAATTTCTGTGAGGAACAATGTTACTGTATGCACAGTATGTTATAATAACCACCCAAAATCAACATTCGGATGGAGACATTTGACAGACTAAACACCAGACATTTTTAAGCTTTACTGCACCTTGGGACTGTCGGGTCAAAATGGCTTGAACACAATCCGTAATATAAATGTGCTTTTTCACATTGTTACACAAATGATATCTAATTGTTTAAGTTTATTATACTTCTTAATATCATACAATTTTTACTAAGCAGCTCCCTGCTGTTAGCTGTAATAATAATCATGCAACGTCGAAAGGAGTCTTTTCAATGAAAGCTGGAGACATTAAGGGAGGAGGAGGAAAAAAAATTAAAAAGGCAGACTGACTCGTAGCAGTTCCTCTGGTAGGTCTCCACCGTCATTGATGCCTCTGTTCATGGAGATGAAGCGCTCCACTGTGGGCTTGTCTTTCACGTTGGGGTTGTGAAGGCTGGTGTTCAGCATGATGATGGCGAAGGAAAGGATGTAGCATGTGTCTGGAAGTACAAACATCAAACGTCTCTTACTTAAAGTCATGGCTAAATGCATTATCGAGTTATAGTTAGTTCAAATAGACTAATGGGATAAAGGAATCAATAATGAAAAGCTACTTAGCAGTTTTAGAAATGGATTTATAATGTGTCATGGCTGCACAGGTGATCAAGAAACAGTAATGGATTACACAATATTAGATTTTCTGTTGTGTTATAATTCATTAAAAAAAAATGGGAATGACTGCATTCTAATGGCAATATTCAGCTCATGTAAAACCAGAAGGATGTTTGTGTTTTGTTGTTGTCACTGACATTTATTTGTATCGGTGTTAAAGTCTCAATGAAGTGCCTTGAAACGCGTAGCATTAGTCGATGCGTTGACGTAACTGCCACTGACACAGGAAGTCAGGGCGAGATATATTGGGTGGCTCCTCCCACTTTTAAAATAGCCAATAGCGTTTAGCTTACCTCACAGCCTCACCGGAAATTTACCACACAGGAAAGTTATGCTTCAGATTCTAAATAGCATTTGATTCGATAGAAAATCTGATGAGAAGCCGAAGTGCAGAATGATGTCGTTAACATTGTTGACCTGTATTGGTGGTAGAGAGAGACTGTAAATTTTGAATGCAGAAAGAGGACTATTACTTAGTAATCACATACTTTACTGCAAATACTTTTTGTCCTAGTTTTTGTCAACAAAATGATTTTTTTTTTTTAAATCTGGTATATTTAGCTGAGTCTCATCTCACACCATACTCCAAATTCATGTTGATGGCTTGTCTTCAAAACTTTCTCATAGGTTGTCATTGGTCACAAAGCAGTGTTTTACACATATATGTAATACTTTCATGCTGTATATTAACGACCCGCCAAGTATATTTCATCCCATTTTAGCTTTGCCATGTGCAGTGAATTATATTATGTTCATTAGGATAAGTGAACAGACTGGACACTTCAAATCATAGACAGCAATCTAGTGTAAGTGTTGAGAAGAGTAAGAAAAGTCATGTTATATGAGATACAGGTTTACTGGTGTGTGTCTGTGTATGTGTGTGTGTGTGAAGCTGACACAGCAGCACTTTATCTTGTCTGTGCATCTCAGCAGAACATGAGCACATGAATAATGTAGTTCAATCTGTCTACAGTAAGACTGTCAGTCATGCACGCACTGCCACAACTGAACACACACACACACACACGCGCACGCAAACAAACATAACACCTCCTAACCACACACAAGAATCAGAATTACACAGGCAATGTTCTGTAGCAGAGGTGTGCATCAGGACTGAGACCCTGTGAGACCCAACACAACAACGTCACAGTAAACGTTGCGGTTTTTACGTTCAGGGTTTAGGGAGGTCAGGTGACAAAGAAAGGCCGCATTCATTAACATGAGAGCATACCAGGCTCGCCTGGTTGCTCATGTGCGGCTTGTTAAATGCGTTCAATTATTCTTCTTTAGTAAATGGTTCAGATGCCTGTAGTTTAAAATAACTAATTCGTTAGAAAGCATCAATACAAATATATGCAGAAATAACTGAGGGAACAGGCGGGATTGCTCAGAATTCCATCGAAATTAGACAGGATTTAAAAAATAGTCCTGTGAACACGTTTGCACTGCAGTGAAAAACTACATTCCTCTACGTTTCTAAAAATATATTCATGTATATTTGTAGGTAAGTGACATAATGTCTCAGTAGGCACACATAAACCCAGACATAGACACACACACACACACACACACACACTCAGACACACATTGACCTACCAGTGGACTGGAAGACTCCCGGGTTGCACTGGCAGTAGCGTTGGGCAAAAGCCTCCATCATCCTATCGATCTTCTGTGCCTCGCCTGGCAGTCTGAAGCTCCAAAGAAATTGCCTGCACACATCACATCACTCAGAGCAGTCAGTTCAGTGTGTTTCTAAAATAGTCATGCTGACAGGACATGATCAGGAGAGTCCATCCATCCATACATCCATTTTCTGTACCGCTTACCCAGGATGGGGTGCCAATCCATAGCAGGGCGCAATCGCACACACACCCATTCACACACTACGGACAATTTAGACATGCCAATCACCAATCAGCCTACAACGCATGTCTTTGGACTGGGGGAGGAAACCAGATTACTTGGAGGAAACCCCCAAAACATGGGGAGAACATGCAAACTCCATGCACACAGAGTGGAGGTGGGAATAGAACCCCCAACCCTGGAGGTATGAGGAAAATGTGCTAGTGTTTAGTATTTGCTTATTTAGGTCCATCAAAAGGGCAGGGTGTTTGCTTTACCTGAGCGCCTGAACAAGGTTCAGATCTGTGAACTCGTGCAACTCCACAAACGCGTGCAGCACCTGGATGTTGAAGTCATCCCTGGAGACCAAAAAAGACAGGAAATTAGCCTAGTACATAAGAGCCTGAGTTTTGCAAAATTCAACATCAGTATTTGTCTCTGAAGTCTTTTTCTTTCTAACTTTGTCCGTCATGTATTTATATTAGTCATGATCAACTGAGCCATACAGTATAGTCTGTGTCAATCAAGACGTCAATCATGTCAACAAATATACACTCATATGAATTAATGCAGAGCTATCAAAGAACGAATGGCATTCTATTAAATATGTTTTCACACTTGGTCCGAATACTCGAGTCCGCACTCATTCTGGACTGGGGCGGTAGGCCTGTGACAATAATTACGTTATCGACTTATTGTACGATATATGGACATGGCCTCAATCATTTCTGCTGGGCTTGATATTGCAGATCAGGTGACAAAACACAACTAGATCAGTAAATTGGAGAATAACAACATAAAACAAAATGCTCAGCAAAGTCAGGCGGCAAAACACTGAACTGCACACAGCACCCAGCACGAGGCGGAGATTCCTGACACACCCACATTTTAGCCATTCACTCTGCTTCTGTCCGCTTGTATGATCTAGGGCTGTAAAATGAACATTCGAACTTTGAATAGCCATCAAATTTATAATAAAATACACATTTGAATGCAAAAACTGTGCATTTGAATTTAAGATGTGTAGCGAGCACTACCACTTATTTAAATTAAAACGTACTGTTGAAAAAAAATGACATGGAAGATATTAATAATGCATTAACAATGTTTTTTGAAGAAGAAAACTCTGGAAAGAATAGTTCTAGTATTTGAAATAATCCAGTCAAAGTCAATAACGTCGTGGTATTGAGCTGCGTGAGCTGAAGCTGAACAGTGAATGAACACCAGTAGCGGGTTACTAACTCTCCCAAACGCATCCTATACAAAGGGTTCATACAGATGCTTCATAATGAAATTCCAAGAACGTCAAGAATTTCAAGAACGTTTCAAGCACTATTTGTTTTTGTTTTCAAGGACTTTACAAGATATGTCATTCAAACATATTCTTTATTTCTTCTTTTTAAAGGAGACGTTTTATGCAAAATTCACTTATACATGGTGTTTGAACATAAGTGTGCATCAGCAGTGTGTGTACACAAAATAAATCATAAACAATGTCTCAAAATGAGTCATTTTCTCTCCAATGTGACGTCACATTAAACAGGCCCCGCCCACGACTGGTGACGGACTCTGCCCTTTTAGCATATATCCTCCCCTGAGTGAGCTGCACACAGTCCGCTATGTTTTCCGCCCTGGTGCAGCTACAGTAAGCGTTGTAAGTGTTCTGTTGTTGGCTGTAAAAATTAACATAAGAGCCTTCATGTACTCCTGGAAAGTTAATTATCAAGCATGGATCAGTACTAACTGTTCACGATCCAGCTTCATATCCGGAAGATGTAAGTATCACACTTTATATTTTGTGAATGTTGACAAATCGACTTTCCGAATGTGCTTGTTAGCAGATTCCACGGCTAATGTGGCTAAAGTTACCATTGTCTCTGATTGTATTCACACAGTAACCATTCAGAAATGTCCTGGTTCATTCTCACAGTTGTTACTTCTGCCGGAGTCTCTCCTTCTGTCCGACTCTGGTTCATACATATAGGGCTGAACACCGGCAATTATGGTGTCAATCAATCTGTTTCTCCTGATTTGTTGCCATAGTAGCTGACGCATGAGCTGTAAAGGCACAGCCCCCTTCCGGAAAGGGGGCTCACGATTTGTTTTAGGTGTTAATGGTTGTATATAATGCAGTGTTATATAAACAAGTAATATATATCACGTGATAGCTCTTCTCATTCTAAACAACTTTGGCTCAAGAAGCATTGGTGTCAGTAAATATTTCAGATAAAAACCTACTTTTGCAAACTAGTCCTAGGTTTTTTGCTCCACTGAAATAAAATTATTGCTGGACAATTCTTTGGACTTCTTTGATAAATAGTTATCAAAGCTGAACCTTTTCTTTACCCTTTCAAGGCCACATCAAAGTGTTTGAAGTGGGCGTGGCTTATTTTACTTAAATGGCTATAACTCTTAAACAGAATGAGATATTTTCACCAAACTTGATATACTTATGTAAAGACTCAGGCTGAGTTCACCTGACATAAATAGTTTGGCCACTTGGTGGCGCTATATGAGGGAAAAAAACATGAAAATGGCTGTATAAATGGTGTGTAAAGGATTGTATATTATCTGATGTTTCAGACATACACATTTTCTTTGTATCATATGTTAGATCTCCTCATTCTGAATAAATTTACCTATAGGAACACTGCTGTCAATCAAATCAGTCATTAAATATTTGAGATTATTTAAAAAAACAATTTCGCGAAATAGTCCTAGGTTTTTTGCTCAACTGAAATGAATCTATTGCAAAAAATTTCTTTGGACTCCTTAGATCAATAATTCTAAAAAAAAATGGTTGCACTTTTGATTTACCCTTACAAGGGCACCTCAAAAAGTTTGAAGTGCGTGTGGCCACTTTTACTTAAATGACTATAACTCTTGAACGGATTGAGATTTTCACCAAAATTGGGATACTTATGTATGGGCTCAATCTGAGGAAAGAAGTAAAAAAAAAATACTGATTGTAACCAGCTGGTGGCGCTATAACAAAGCAAAACATGAAATTAACACTAAACGTGGGACCATTGGCCCAATAGACTTCATAAATAAATATTGCAAGAATTGTCCTTGTCCAAGGTCCAATCGGCATATATGAGGACAATTGAGAATCTTGAAAAACATTGGTCAAGCAATGTTCAGCAGCTTTTAGACAAGCTTAATGAAGGCCGATATATCTTAAAATGATCTTTGTTTTTCTTTGATTTAGGTGCTTAAAGGATTCCATGATAATGTCTTTAAGGGCCCGAAATGGCTTGAACCCTGATAATTGTTGCGTGCAGCGATATTTTCTTGTTATTTCTCCTCTCTGCCCCTCACTGAACAGAGTAGCCACAAAGAGAGGTGTACCTGTGGCAGGAAAGCAGGACCTCACGCTCACAGGGCAGTACTAGCGACTCTCTTCTATGGAAAATAACTAAGGTTTGCTCAAAATGTCACTAGATCTGTCGCTAGGTGCTGTTTGGAAGGCGAAAAGAAAGTCACTAAAGGGGTCTGAAAAATGGACTGGAGCTATCCCTATCAAAATGAGTAAGTGAATAGCAGGAGGACTGGGAAAGGGAGGGGCTGCAGCAGGGAGTCATAGTTTAAGTGAAAGGACTGTATTTCGTGTTCTACAAAAAATAAACCCTTTAAAGTCATTTAGCGATTTCGTATTTATTTACTTTTTATAATTCAAGCACTTTTTAAGCACCACTAGATAAAAAAATCGCTATTTTCAGTACTTGAATTTCAAAAAGCTAAATTCAAGCACTTCAAGCACCTTGTACGAACTCTGTATACACATATGAGATTTATTAGACATATACACAACATAAACCTAATATTACAACTTGCTTCTACACGAAATGACACAAATGCACAAGTGAGCCTGAACGTAAGTAAGACAAGGTAGAATGGTAAGTCACATTTTGCATAAACTCTTTCAGAAACCATGCACTAAAACCCGGACAATGAATAACTAAAGCATAAAGAACAATATAATATTACAATAGTGTACCCATTGAAATATTTCAGGAGATCAGGTTTTCATAACAAGGGAGTGTTTATATTTTTGTTGATTCATGATTAAGTTAATACATAAAATGTGTGAATATTGGGTTCATTTTTGCATTTTCTCATCAACTGAAATGCTGTTAACTAATATTCAATGCTATTCAGGCATTGACTAAAATGAATAAATATAATAACCAAAATACAACCAACCAACCGCATGCATGCATGACATCACATTTGACCTGCGCTATACTTAGGCAATGATATGCCCCAGGGGGGATTGTGGGATGCCATAATAGAGCTTTCTCTGACCCTTCTGCCTTTCCTTTCTTTCCGCTGGTATCACAATCTCACGGATTAAGTAATGCAGACCTCCCATCTCACCATCCACCCTTCCCTGATAGATTAACTATGAAATGGAGATACCAGTTTGCTCTTTTCCCTACATCTCATTTGGACACACCCACACACTGTGGTCAGTAAAAGCAGCAGAGTCAGGGGAGAGGGAGAGAGGGGGAGAGAGAGAGAGAGAGAGAGAGAGAGAAGTGGAGAAGAGGACGTGATATACTGTCCGTAGAGAGAAAGAGAGAGAGAGAATGATAGAGGTCTACAGTCAATGCAGAGTCACTGCATGTTGGCTGAAAGGAGACGACTGGAAAATATGTGGCTACGGTTTATTATTAGAAGCAACATTCTGAAGTAATTTGTTCAGAAGGAAGCAAAGTAAGAAAATAAAACACAATTGGAGATGGGATTAATAGAGCAATCCACACCATCTGGTTCCGTCATCCCAAAGAAAGCAAGGGGAAGTTACAGAAACAGAGCTTTCTCTTATTATGAGGAACTGAAACACAAATCTAAGTTAGATGAGACAAAATGTCAATGGTTTAACACTGTAGAAGAGTATGGGTGGCTGATATGGCAAAAAATATCTTATCATAATACTTCATGACACATAATAGATAATTCTGCTGAGGTTTTGCTAACAAAGAGACAACAAGGACTACAACAGGTTAAGAATAGGGCTGGGTAACGTGATGATATAATACCGATATCATGATAAATTATGTCATGATTTACTTTTCTGAGATATCGCCTGTGCTGTGATTTTTTAAAAGATAATTAAATATTGAAATGGGTTTAATGTCATGGATATGCAAGAACTATCCCGGGACTACGATTCCCAGCATCCACTGCTACATGACTGGTTTCAACTGATTCACATTTTTGGTTAATCAGCTTCACTATATAAGTCACGTTTTGCGCTGCACAGTTCGTCTTGGGTTTGTCTAATGTCGCGTTTCTTTGTTTCTGTTTTTCTCTGCCTAGATTCCATAGTTCATGTTATGTGTGTTTAATCTTTGTGTTTGTACTTTTGCTTCATTCAATTAAATCTGCACCTGCATCCAACTTGCATGCCATGTCGTGACATATAATAACAATAAGAAACTTTTTTTGATAGTAAAATATCATGCTGAATCTACAGATTTACATTTTGTTTTATTTAACCTTCTTGTTAAATAGTGTTTTTTAAAAAGATATTAATCATATAAAAATAATGTTAATTCTTTTTCTAGAAATTAAAAAAAAGGATAATAAAATTCAGCTATTTTCCTATCCCTACTACCCTGCTATAGAGTAGGCGAAAAGCGGTATGCCAAAGGAGTAGTATGTCTAAAATCGCAGTATTCATAAAACAGTAGGCGAGAAATAACAGTAGGCGGATGACCTTCTCCTTCCGCTGAGATTCTGCAGTATGGAGCCAATGGACATTGCGCTATCCCACAAGGCAGTGGAACTGGCCCGGAAGAGCAGTCTGATTCAAAAATGGCGGAAAGCAGTGTCGGCTCTTTTTAAGTTGTAGGTCACTGGACAGTGCCAACATGGCGGATGTTGTACGTCCAGACTGTATTCATGCTACACACTTATACTGATCAGTAGGTACTGTATCAACAGCTGAGCAGTAGGTACTGTCACAGTATGTGATTTCGAACGCAGCCATAATGTATTTATAGCATAATATCTATATCATATCATATCATCATATTGGCCAGCCCTAACAAAGAAATCTTCAAAACCGATTAAAAAAAACTACATATAACACAAGCATACACACCTTTCTCCGAGGTAGTCCCCTATTGCTGTCTTATTCAGGCCCTCGCCCTTGTAGAGGAACTGAGCGATGTCATCACTGGTGTTCTTCAGAAGATCATTTTCAATCAGGAATTTAATCCCCTGGGAACCAAAACGGAGTTCATCATCAATATACTGCACGCCCTGCCCAAATCAATAACATCTTTAACGGCTCTAATTAATCACCTTCTTAGGGTCCATGTTGAACTTCTTGCGGCCCATTGCCACCTGCTTGTTCCTCTGCATGTTTTTCCTGATGAAGACATTCAGAGTTAGACAAAAGAAAGGTACATGAAAAATAAATAAATACAATTTTTTTTAAGCAACCATAGGTTTACTACCAAGAGATGGTTTCAATTTATAAGCTGTCAAAAGCCATGTTTCCATCCAAGCTGTGAATTTAACCTATGCGAAAAACTGGAATATCGGCGCTTAAAACATTTGCAAATAAAGCACAGTTTCCGTCCCATGTGTTCGAGAGAACAAAATGTTCACTTCCATGGAATCTGGCACAAAGTATCAAGTCAAATGGAAGTTATTGCAACCGGAAAAAAGGAAGCCTTTTTTTCCAATATAATTAATTGCTTGCGCTTCAACGAGCGTTTCTTTTTTCTCTCTCTCTTAAAGTTAATAAGGCAGTCACGTTTCTGAGAAAGCAAAGCAAAGCCCTCCATCCTGACGACTTTCTTGTGTTGGAAGACTTAAAGGAACAGATTTACCTCTGACTGCTACGATGTACTGACACTGGAGACTCCTTCCAAAAATGGGAAATAAAAGTTTCCTCACAGAAAGATTCACTATATCAATGATTACACTCGTGTTTTGGGCATCTCACATGTAGAACAAGAACAATCATGGCGGAAGGCGGAGGATAGATTATGACACCAGCGAGTATTGGTGTTTGCAATTTTAATTTCTGAATTGAAATTCATATTCTGTTTTATTAGCCTACGTGATTGGTATAGTTTAGTGCTCAATGATCGTTTAGTCAGGATTAAGTTTTACTTTTTTGGATCAATGTTTGTGTCTGCGCAGCTCTGAAGATTGTATGCTGATGTGACTTCTGGCCAAAAAAGATAATGTTGAATGTTACCATTTATATCATTACTGCAAAAACATACCATGAAACATCGTGATATAATTTTAAGTCTATATTACCGTCCCTACTGTTAATATAGAAAAATATGTTTAATGCAAAGCATATTTTTGTACAAATCAGCTACAACATACTGGCTCCTCCAGGCAGACACAAAAACCACTGGTGGAACATTAGACGCAGAAAGATGTTCCATTAGCTAAAACATAAAAAATATGCTTCTTTCTAACATGGCCAACTAATGGATCCTAAATGTGCTCAAATCCACTATGGTGCATGAACAGCTCTAAAAAATAAAAACATGACAGCTTTGTAAATGGTTGTTTTGTGAAGGTAGAATCGTCCTGCACTCAGGCTCTCCTCTAGTGATTCCCTATTGTCTGTTTGGTGTAAATTATTCAAGGGGTTCCCATCAAAAGAGGGATTGAGCTAATGAAAGATTTACAGTGCTGTAGAACGTATGGGAATTTTGCACGAGAAAGTCATTTTGGAACAGGTCTGGAGGCCGGCGCTCCTGATTTAAGATTTAAGGTTAATGGCGAGGTTGGAGGGAACAAAAAGGACTAAAGTACTACCTCTCCTCAGTGGAGCCCAGGTTCTCGATCTCGCTGGTCACCTCGGCTATCTCATCCTTCAAACGCTGCGAGGAAGACAGGAAAGATGGTTAGTGTACAAGAAGCATAAAGGGCATTTTATAGATAGAATTCATTTCAGGCTGAAGAACATGAATGAGATGGTGGAATGTGGGGAATAGACCCTAACAGGGCGTGCTGTAATATGAAAACAATCAGTGATGGTGTGGTGTGATGTGTCCCAAAGTTAATTACTTTCCACTAACTGCATGTCCTGAAGTTTTTATAACCCTAACCCTAACCACAGCGAATAAAATTTTTATTTGTTAACAACTTGTCATACTTTTTCACCATTTTATAGGTCAATATAATCCTGTTATCAGTTACTGTTCTCACTTACGTTAGAATGAGTTTTTTGTGTTCGTTTTTTTTTTAAGTTGAATTGACGAAATTGCAATTTGCATGAAATTGCTTTGCACGTTCTTTCACGGTGATGTTTGTTCGTAAATGAGACCTTTTAGATGTACTCATGTTTGATGCATGTGATTCGAAGAGGGCTTTGAGTGAAGGTGCACTGTGATGACATCACATGATGATGTTGTGATGATGCAGTGGTGTAAAGTTTTATTACATCGTGACAAAGTACATGTAGAATTTCTGATGACGGAAGGCCAGTCAATTGTCAGTTCATCAGCGTGATGAGAATGAAGACTGTGTGGTACAGAGAGTGGAGGCCATGCACTCAGGACTCTAAAGAGTCCATGAGATCAAGAGAGAGAGAGAATTACTTGCGTCTGTGTTGCTAACTACTGTATGCAATTGTAACTGAATGTTACTATGGTTACAGCGTATTAATTTAGAACGGAGATTAAACTACCTGGAACTATCTGTGCATTATACAGTTTTAATGCACAGCCAATCAGAATCGAGTATTCAGACAGACCATGGTATAATCAGGGATAAACCAGTGCTAAATTATTGAAACTCTCTCAGGCTTGTTTGATAGTTATATGAATCATAGGGCTGACACAACTCATGACTCAATTCAAGTCGTGATTCATTGTCAGTTTGATACAAAAGCAGCTTAGGTGAAGAATTATTTAATTCAATTCAATACACTAAACATCAATTTGATTCAGTGATGCTTTAAGAAATATTATAACGCATTTTGAGCATGGTGGTGGCTCAGGGTTCCCCGTTCGATACCGAGCTCTGCTTCACGTGTTCACTCTGTGTCTGTTTCCACCCACCTCCCAAACACACGACAGTAAGAGATTTATCTCTGCTAAATTGCCCAAATTGTGAATGAGTGTGCAAACACAGGTGTGTTTGTGTGTGTGTGTGTGTGTGTGTGTGTGTGTGTGTGTGTGTGTGTGTGTGTGTGTGTGTGTGTGATGGCCTGCATACACCATCCAGAATGAATCCCAGTGTTCCTGATATCTACTGGGACCTTGAGCAGGATAAAGAAGGTATTGAAAATGAATGAATGAATGAATGAATTAAGCCACTTACATGCTGTACAGCTAGTGAGGTTTGTAAATGATGTGTGTTTATTTGTTTTATTCCATTTATTCACACTTAAAAAAAATATATTTTTGACCAATGTGTTTGATTCATTAGGAATTGTATTCAGTGCACTGAGAACCCGAATCAATCATTACATCCTTTGCTTCTTCACTATTCTACCTTTGCTGCTCCTGTGCGCTCCATCCCAGCCAAAGCAGGTCTGACTCAAATCTAATATTAACAGATGAAGCCCTTCTTTGTGCCCCAGGTCAGCTCCTTCAGATATAAATTACATTAAAGGGAGGAAAACTGACCAAAGGTTTCAGAATGATGGCGAAATTGGATTACTCTTTCTTAGGGTGTCTTTTCTGAGCTTAATCTCCTGCTACAGATCCTCTGTTATCCTGTCTGGAGACCACATCTCACATTTCACAAAAAAGACCTCCCTCAGGACTGTAACAAAACACATTTATGTCTCACTTAGATTTAAACAAATATAATAAGTGGAATTTTCTGCATTTTTTTCCAATGTCCATTTAGATATAATCATCTTTTCTTTGCCTTGGATTGAAATTCACCACAAGTCAGAAAGGAAATCGCTGTTTAATTCTGCTTCTTGTTTCCAAGACATTAGCAATCACAACAAATTCCTCGGATGCTTGTGTCTGCAAACAAAAGCGATGTTTGTAATGCCAGACCTTGACCAGCAGCTGGGAGGAGGAGGAGGAGGAGGAAGAACAGAAGGGTGAGGAGCTTTTTGAGACGGGGACACAGAGAGAGTTCCGTCACTCTCTCTGTGTCCCCGTCTCAAAAACCTCTTCAACAACCATAAAACTTTCTGCAATAGATACAATGGGCTAAAAGAGATGAGTGTTAAGACAATTTTGTCTTCACTGGAATTACTTTAAGACTGTGGAAGGCGACTTTACATAACTGCGTCTGATCAGAGCGACTTGGTTCATGTGACTGGTCTCCTGTACACATCTCCTGGATTCTTCTTCCTGTTACACTGACTCACGTCCTTGACATTTTGAAAGCTACGTCTCTTCACTTTACTACCATTACTGGCAAAGCCGTGTTTAGCAAATCCGAAGCACTGCGTGTTATATTCTTCAGATCGCAATCAGCACTTACAACCTCGATACTTTGTAAACTGCAGCTGGTTAAACCTGAATGCAATTTTGACAGCCTTTAAGCAGCTGTCTGAAATTTTTTAAAAGATAGTAATCTACCTTTGAGTGTTCTGATGAGGAGGTAAGAGAGCTGGACAGGTTAAAGGACTAAAGCGCTGCTGCATCACTCTCTTTACGTAGAAGACACTGCCATACTTTCAATATCAGTCAGACTGAGCCATTTCATGCTCATCAAATACAGATAATCTATTCAGAACAACCACAGAAACTAGGCTGCCCTTTAATTTTCAAACCAACTGACCCATTTTTGAATAATGCTGCATTCTAATAAACATATGTTCACAGACTAAATGTCTCTACATTTTTAGTTTAGAGTGAGCTCTGGTACCTGAATGTCCTCCAGCAGCTCCTGCTTGCGTCGCCGGATGTTCTCCAGCTCTTGCTGCTCCTCGGGCGTGAGGTCGTCTGGCACTGGGGGGGGGGGGGGGGGGGGGAGAGATTGTCATCAGCACAAAAGCCAAACACACCATTAAGGCTTATTGAGACATAACAGGTCACTGATACTAAAAGCAAATACAGTTCAATTCAAACTAGTTAATATTGATTTGTGCAAAAAAAGGCTGCTTGTTGTCAGACACTTTGCTACTATTAGGTAACAGTTTCCATCTCTTTTGGTGAACTGGATTTTAAAATGGAATGAACATAAACTCTAGTGGTAACATGTCTGGCCCACATTAAGCTAACCACCTAGGCTAATTATTATGGGGAGAATTACAGTGTTAACAGTGCACTGAAATTATTGCAAATGTCCGATAATGTCACTTTAGATTTTTTGGTTAGAAAAAGTAAGCATTTTGAATGAAAAATGTATGCTGTTTGCATTTTTTAAAGATTATCCAACACCAACAGAAAAATATAAAACAGTTCATTTCATTCTTAATGGGAAAAATATGGTGCACTTCATTGATGCATTCAGACAAGGCCGGCAGCTCGTTTGTTTTTGCCAGATTATGCAAGATTTCCAACAACTGGCCTACTTTGAAGCACCTTGAGTGGAAAACAAAAAAGGCCTTGGGCTACAGGAGTAGCCTGGGTGGTAGGGACAAGCAGATTGTGTGTCTGGGATATTAGTTTCCCATTCACAGTTGCCTGACAGTTGAAGAGGAGGTTGATATAATGGCCACCAGTGTTTGTTGGTTACTCCCTACTGACTTTCACAAAAATAAACACATAAATAAGAACTGATGTTTGTTGAAGCACACTCCAATTGGTTCATAAAGCACCTTCTATGGAGTGTGCTACTCTTTTTTCTCCCATATCCCACCAACTACTGACCTATGTGTTAAAAACAATTAACTACATCCATCCATTTTCTGTACCATTTATCCTACACAGGGCCACTGGAGAACCTGGGGCCTATCCCAGAGGACTTGGGCACAAGGTGGGGGACATCCTGGATGGGGTGCCAACCCATCACAGAGCACAACTGTCTTTAGGTGCAACAACACCAGTTTGTGCCATTTTGTTGAGGCTGCAAACACGATGCATCAGAGACATTATCTACAAAGGGATCCTACCAGACACCTACCAGGGATTCAACTGCTCTCATTTCCTATAGTTTGTATTAATGTGTATAATTATTCAAACCTTTACATTTTAAACTTAAATTACGTTAATGAATTCATCATTTGTCCATCAGTGGGGTAATAGTCATAATGGTTCAATTTACTTTTCAAAGCTTATTTTTTGCTTTTAATCTGGAAATCTACATCACTGTAGGTCAGTCATTAGTAATGAGTGACTTTAACATTTTTAGGAACTACCTAATTTCCACTGGGCTTGTGTAAACATTTACTGTGGTGGATAGTGAATAGTTGTGATTTAGGCAGAAGCTGCTCTGAAACAATTTCCAAAGGCTACTCATACCAACAACAGAGCAAATAAAATATAAAATTATATACTGACACCTAAGATATTTAAACTACTATGACGACTAACATACTGCTTACTCATCACAACAGACACTTGTATGATGATACACAGGATGAATGTAACCCTGCTAAACGTGAGAATATCTTTCAGCTCCTATGTTATATGAGTTTGCCCTTTCAGTGGCCCACGCAGACTAACTGTCCACCATGACCCCATTTCCTTCCTTCATAGTTACCAAAGGGGTCAAAGGTGCATCCAAGCTCCCAGGTCATGCGCTTAGAGGAAATAACTGGTTAAGCAACGCTGAGAGTTGTGGGGGCAGGGGGGACACATCGAGGCTGGCTTCTTGCCCTGCTTCAGACAATGAGGACAATCTGCTTAATGCACTCATTCCCTAATATTTTATCTCTTACTCTGTCTCCCACAGGGATGTTCTCTCACCCACCCACTCACACAAAATCTCTCCGCTATTCATAATTTATCAAGTAATAAGTTGCCTTGTTCCCACAGTTCCTCTACAGCTGACCAATGTGTGTTTGTATGGGAAAGTGAGTCGAATGCAGGTATCTGGTGGCCATGTTGCACTCATGAGGCAGATATCTTGTATTTAATGTTATATATATATATATATATATATATATATATATATATATATACACACACACACACACACACACATAATTTTGCCTTGTAACTTGGTGTTAATTGCGTAATTATTCTTCCAAATTCATAGAATACCATTCAGAAAACTCATTTTCCCCTTTTAGCCTGAGTCATCCTTTCAAGAATTCTCATGTGTGTTGTGTGGTTTGAAAATGCACTTAAGATGTTAGAAATATTTTTGAGACTGAATCATACTCTCAGGCTATATCCACATTATTCCGGATAGATCTGAAAACTACATTTTTGTTTTATAAAACGCTCGCTGTCTACATTGGAGCGTTTTCAAATGCTTATTTGCTTTCTGTCTCTTTGAACTGATACGGTAATATCTTGTTTGTTTCGAGTCGAATGGGTCATGTGACTGCGTCACTGTTTTTGAATATCTCAGTTTTTTCAGTCCACACTAAGACTACGTCTACATGAATCTGGATAGATTTGAAAACGCATCTTTATCTCTACGTTTTGGCCTTCCGTCTACACTGAGGTGGCGTTTTTTCCCCAGCGAAAATGGAGCTTTTCAAAAATTTTCTCCCAAGTGGATACATTTGAAAATGCTGTATTCACGTTGTAGTGTGGACTGAGAAAACCGAGATATTTAAAAATGATGACGCATTTTTAGTCATGTGACCCATTAAACTGAAAACAAACAAGATGGTGAAGGATGCTGTACTCCAGTGTTGTGCCTGCTATCCAGTTTTATAGCTTTGTTGAAGATTAAGGACACTTTGTTGAACCTTCACTTTGCATTTTTAAACAAACACCTGATGGAAATGACGCAGGCCAAAGCTTCTTACTTTTTATGCATGCGCAGTATAGGGATGACAGATGTTTCACTGTGGACAAGTAATTTTTGGAAAACATTTGAAAATGCCAGTAGTCGGAGAGCGTTTTGAAACAAAAATGCAGTTTTCAAATTTATCCGGATTAATGTGGATGTAGCCTCAGACATCCATTTTGTCACTTGAGGGTGGTTTATAATTGTGGCTCTTGGACAGGACAAGAAAATTGTAAGCAAGCACAGGCCTCAAGCGATGACTGCACTCATTTGCAACATGGCTATCCGGAACAATGGCACAATGTTCTGTGCACAGTCAAACAGATGGCATTATTATGCTCTCTGATCAGCTGATCATGGCTCTCACCTGCTCCCCCTGCCAGACTCAATCAACATAGACTGTTCCAGAGCTGCCTTTCCAACTCCTACGCTCATTGCAGCACTCAAAATTTTCCTTTTCCCTCAGACTACTGAAATACTATAGCGCTCAATCTGCAAAATGTGTAGCCTTTCACTGGCCAAGCTTTTTAAATGCACATATATTACAGGTCAGTGACAAAGAGAGAAAGAAATGTAACGAGTAAGTCGGATCCTTTCGGGTACTTTCGGAGTTACCAAATTAAGCCTCTGCTTTATCCCAAGAGCAAACACACATCTTAATGATGTTCCATTATTGGCCAATACGGTTTACAGCTGCACATGAGTTTGCCTTTGGAAAACAGGAAGTATTTTTGCCTCTCTATGGAAAGAATGAGGTCATCCTGGGGCGTGCACACCTTCTCAAGCCACCACATGTCCACCCACAGCATTTTTAGATGCTATAGTGGCGAGGATGGACCACAGGCTGGGGCTTGGATGAAGAAAGATGTCCTGTGGCTGGGCCCCTCAAGATGCTCTGGCACCAACGCCTAGAGATATTCATGGACCACTAAGAAATGGCACCCTTTAATTTTTCATTTCAGGCACTAGATCATTAGATCAAAAAATGACTTCAGAATAAGAAGATCATTTGCGGCCAAATTAAGTGACCAACAGGTTTCCTGAAAGTTAAAGTTCCTGAAACTTTATCTACTGGAAAATGTTGCTCGAGGATTCGAGTCCATGTTCTTGTCTAGGAGTGGACAAATCTTTAGCCCAGGCAAGCATATTTCATGTCAAGCTATTAGTTTGTTATTTGTAGGTGCCTGGTGGACTAGTAAAAAGCAAGCAAATCATACTTTTTTTTTTTTTTAACCAATTTTGCTTAACAAAAGGTGTCTTTTGGTACATTTAAACTTAACACACTTCATAGTGTTGTGACATACCTCAATGCTGTAGCTATAGCACAGGTGTCTGAATCCCACGCTTGCTGCAGTAGAACAATCTTTATCTTTGACTAATTCTTCCATCTAATGACTAACGACAAACAATCTTTTCAGATTCAGAAAGATATTTTTATATAGGATGTGACAAAAAAACACAAAGGTGTTGATGATGATGTGATATAAACTTTACCTGGGGAGTATAATGACTATGGCTACATTGTCACCCTTTCCCTGGGAATTCAGTTCATTTCCATTTGTCTTTATTAATGTGCTTTAATAAAGCTCACTAGCTCTCCATATTTCATTTTGCATTACATTATTAGCTACCATTTTTTTAGCCTAATCAATTAGGTTTCCAGGCAACCAAAACATGGGACAGGGCAGCACATTGGAGATTTCACTTGTCCAATGGGTTTGCTGTTGAATTGATCATTTGTCCATTATGATATTGTGCATTAGTTCCAGTAAGTGATGAACGTCTATGAAGTTTTGATGGAAATCCCCCCAAACTATAACACATTTTACCTTCAAGCCTTTTTTCCCTTTTAGTGTGCTACATCGACAGATATCAAACAGTACAATGCTTACCACAAAGAACTGCATAGAATGTCAGATATCATCTCTGGTTACATTGAGGAACCAAAAAACAAACAAATTTTATCAACCAGTCAGTGCATTTTCAACGCTTTCAGTCCTTGCATTTCTGGGTGATCTCAAACTCATACTGCCTTACTGACCACAAATACATGAATTAATTCTTTTTACCGTTCCACAGAAGAAAGAAGCTGAAACAAACTTGAAACTTGATTATGTTCCAGCAGATGAGCATCATAGTGTGGGACTGCCCACACATTCTCATCTGAAGCACCAAGTTCTCAAAGCATGGGGTTTTTCCAAAAAAAATTTCACATTTACCACAAAGTGCAAAATGTCTGCAGGCTTTGTAGGAAGTAAGCACATTCTTCCTGTTAGGCTGCTGTCTAGGGGCTTATACATGAAGAGCTCGGAATTTATTTTACGGTAACTCGTGTAAAGTGCATTTAAAAAAGCAGAGAACAACAGGAACTATTCAATAGGTTCTGTGCCACAAACCAGTCTCACTGTCTTTCAGATCATTGTTTTCAGCTCAATAGCACATTTATTATAAACAAACAATTGTTCTATTCGCAATCCCCTTCTCAAACATTGTTTGAGAAGCAGTCCACAAAAAAAAAAGGAAATTGAAGCTCTTGTCCATTTTGGAGTAATCCTTTTGAAATCAGTTTAGCAACGAAAAATGTCAATAAGCTCTGATCTGTGTGATCATGCACATCCATCTCTTAGGTCTGTGACAAAGAGTTAACATCTCTGCTCCATCTCAGACATGATCATTAGGGTTTTAGTGATATGGTGTCTTGTCTGAACCTTTCGTATCCCTGGGGATCCCACTGTTATTGGACAGTCTAAACAGTGCCGATTTCTGTATAGTACAGCCCAGATTATTTAAGAAGTCATATCAATATGGAGGAATATTATTTCAGATCATTATTCATTATTGTAAACAATTTTATGCTTATTCAGGTCATTTTAGCTCTTTTTTCCAGAGGATTAAAAAATGTAACGTCCGCCTGTTTTGGGAAGTTTATCATTTCTGCCATGTTGAATTAGATATGAACAATCAAATCCAATCAATAGACCAATCAAAACACAGACCGCTTTTGATCCGGTCCTCCTAACGTTTTATGATGGAAATGGCCGTTGAAATTTCAAGATGTATTTCAGGTCCCATGAATAGCATCATTCAAATAAATAAACAATTAAATACGTAAATAATGAAAGAAATCAACAATAAAATACATATATTTGTGCAACATTTCATTATTTATGCTCACATTTGATTGTATTGTTTATTTGTTATCACATTCCATAATATATTTAATCATTTACCCAAATGATCCCTCAATAAATCAATTTGTCCTTTATCCATTTTATTTTGAGGATCTAAATCAAATATAGTTTCTATTTTAAGAAAAGAACTGAGCAGATTTGCTATTTCAAACTGCCACATAGTTGAAATCCCAACCCTAAGCTTTCTGGGTTTTTTTTCTTTCAATGGTTCAAGCTTTCATCAAGATCTGCTCTTCTCCCAACTTTCATCATGCTCCATTTTACTGCTCTTAAAAGCTATTTATGATTTCTTCTTTGATCCACTGCCATGCGCTCTATACAATCTAACCTTTCAGATAAATGCCCATATTGATGTCTTCAGTTTCTGTTCAGTCCGACCCCCTCCTCCTGTCATCTGTCTAAAGGCTTCTGAGCTTCAGCTCACTACTCTGGAGAGGGAAAACATGGACACATCTGCCCTGCTAATGACACTCTCTCGTTTAAACCAGCCTCATCCATTAATCCAACTTGAGCTCAGGTCGGTTTCAGAGCTGTGGACAAACTGGAGGCTGGAAAGCTGAGACTGTACTACAGTGAGAACTTGTGTGGCTTGTTGGCAAAGTTAGCTTTGTATTTTCAGTTTAACACAGAGAGTCAGAAAAACACATAATGAGCACCATTTGAGATACCGTAGTTGATAAAATTCTGTATTGTTGAGTTTTATGGCAGCTGCATTATTCTCTCTCATTTTAACAGCCTATCACAGCAAGCCAGGGGGTGATTGGTGAACAGTGGCAACAAATTAAAAAAGGTCTTGCAGCACCTTAATAAACACCTTAAAGGGATAGTTCACCCAAAAATGAAAATGATCTAATAATGACAATAAAATCAATTACTCTACTACCCTCGTGTCATTCCAAACCCATAAGACTTTCGTTCATCTTCGGAACAAAAATGAAGACATTTTTATTGAAACCTTGGATATTTCTGTCCCTCCATTTACAGTCCAAGTAACCGAAATTTTCAAGCTCCAAAAAGTTCAAACAAAATATCTTCACTTCAGCATAGATGCGTGTTAATGAGAAAACTACGATGCATGTGTATTGTGCTGACGCGAGAGCGGACAAAAAAAAGGCAAGTCCTCCTTAGGGGTGTGACGCCTATGAATGCCCGTGCGGCCATGTAGATTTTACTTTCGCTTCCGTGGCAATTCAGGGTCAGCAATTGCTTGAATGGTGGGTTCATTATTATTCTTAATGAAAAACACAACAACAACAAAACAGTACAATGAAAAAAGTTTCATTAAAAATGTCTTTTGTTTTCCGAAGATGAACGAAAGTCTTATGTGTTTGGAACGACATGAGGGTGAGCAATTGATAACAGAATTCAATTTTTTGGGTGAACTATCGCTTTAACTTAAATACATAGAATGAGTCTGCTCTAGCACTGTTCTTACAAAAAATGAAATAATATCTGAAATGCTACTCCTGAACCTCCCTCCGCTATTAAATCCATTAGTACATTTTTTTTTTGCTTACTTCAATAATTCAATGTGATACCTGGATACAAATTTGTAACATATCATAAAGCATACCATAATGGACACCACACTATTTTTCTTAATCCTTTTTTTTTTTCCCAGATCAGCCAGATCTATACTCTTCAGTAGATACCTTCCACTTTAAAATGCTGCCTAGGAAGATGTCTGCATCAGCCATGCAGCGTAGGACTTTAAATGACCCTCACCTACAACCTCTTGCACTTGGACTGACCCGAGCCAAAAACACACAAATGGTGACGGTTCAGCAGAAAACAAGGCCGTTAGGGACTCAACCTTGCCTGCAGTGGAAAAGAGAGCTCAGTGTTCAACAGGAGAGGTGTGGGCCAAACTGGCAAAGGAACACACAAGTAGTGGGTAGATCACAGATAAGATGCACCCACACAATCTTCACTAGCATTATTGAACTTTGTTTATTCTGGGAAAGACTGAAGATGAGATTTTGTCTTGTCTTCCTTGTGTCCTCATTCAACTCCCCCAAACAATGCATCCTATACAAGATAAAGTTCTCTCTTAAAACACTGTTTTAAGGAAAAATCCAGTTTACAGAAATGTTCCACTCACTCATTTCCTCAAGCCTAGACATTTGTTTCAATTATACATCTTGTACCTGGGCTACAAAGCTATTATAGAATCATATATAGTTGAGGCCATAGGTTTACAGAGACCTTGTAGGATCTTCAAAATGTTAAAAACTAAAAAAATAAAATAAAAGGGATCTTAAAAAATGCATGCTGTTTTTTATTTAGTACTGCCCTGAATTAGTTATTTCACATGTTTGCATATAGTCCACAAGACTCAATATTAACTGAATTTACACAAACGAACCGGTTCAGAAGTGTACATTACGCTTGATTCTTAATACTGTGTGTTGTTACCTGGATGATCAATGAGTGCTTTTATGTTTTGTGATAGTTGTGCATGAGTCCCTTGTTTATCCTGATCAGTTAAACTGCCCAGCAGATCTGCCATGCAAGGCGCTAACTTGCCATCGGGGGCAACTTGAGGTTCAGTGTCTTGCCAAAGGACACTTCCGCATATGGAGTCCGCAAATTTAACCGTCAATCCTGTGATTACTGGACAACCCTCTCTACCACCTGAGCCACAGCACAAAATGCAATTTTTACTATCCTTCATTATTATTATTATTATTATTAACATTTTGCAGGTCCTGCAAGGTGTCTATAAACTTATGACCTCAACTGTAGAAGCTTACAGCCACTGATCATCATCATACAAACTGAATGCTGAATGACATCATGCTTACTGACACCACTTTCATCCACACAGTCCTTAAATGACTGATAACTGATTACGTACTTAGCTGCAATCTCTAAACATTCCCAGTAATATGGGCCTCTATGTAAATAACTAGAACGTGGTCCATAATGACTTCAGGTCACAGAGCCGGACTACAGCTAGTCTCATTTTACAGCCCAGCTATAAACCTGAGCTTTATCACCCAAGCTTGACACTGTAGAATCAAAATAACATATATACACATACATAACCCTCACCTGAGCCACTAAAACCTGAGATCTTACTAAAATGCTGTAATGTTTCAGGGCTTAAAGGTGAAGTCTGTGAAGAAATCTCTGAAGAATGAAAAATGTGTGTGTTTCTCAATCTTGTGGCCCTTTCCTAAATGGTCTGCACTTATATAGCGCTTTTATCCAAAGCGCTTTACACTGTGTCTCATTCACACATTCACACACCAATGGTAGCAGAGCTGCCATGCAAGGCACCAACTTGCCATCAGGAGCAACTTGGGGTTCAGTGTCTTGCCCAAGGACACTTTGGCATGTGGAGTCATGTGGGCCCACGATTAGTCAACAACCTACTATACCACCTGAGCCACAGCCGCCCACAGCCTTCCTAATTCGAAGAAGGCTGTTGTTAGGATTAACGTTCCATCACTGGAGTTATCTCAGAGCGGTTTGTGTCAGAGCACATTCCAGGAGAAATCAGACCTAGTTATTTGAATATTACTCGGTTGTCAACTGAAGTTTCAGTACCATATTTGCTCTGGAATTAAGTTCCCACCTAGAAAATTAGCTACAATGTTTATTTTTATTTCATTTATAAAGTAACATAATAATAATAAATCCAATAAAAACAGAGATCACTGCCATATTTTTCAGCCAGATTTTAAATGTACTGTGAAACATCTAGGTAGTTAGTTATTGAGTAATTGAGTTTTTAACTTTATGGTTTTAGCTAACAATAAGTAGTGTCAGCTAATCAATAAAACTTTGTGTTGCTGTAGTCCATGTTTTCTGACATCGATTACACAGGTAGTTGCTGACCTGCTATTGAATTACTGTTTGTCGTACCTCCTCCGGTGCCCATATGATTACCACTCTTCCTTCAGCCTTGCCACCATGTCTAACACAACCAGAGCCATACAGACCTTCCCAGTGACTAAGGCTGTGACAAGGCCCACTGGCACCATTAATGCATATGGCATAGGTCAGCTGCAGGGTCAGCAGTAGGGTACCACCGCTCAACAACGTTTCACTCATTTAACCCCAGAACGTCTCTTGGTGGCAGTGGCAGGGATGTCTCCAGGCCACCACCTGCAACTAGACTTTGGGTTAGACGTTACTACCCCAACACTTCTCCTTTCACCGCACCTAGAGCCAAAAGCTCCTTTTCTCTGCATCTTCAGTTTGATCTTTCAGGGCCTTCTGCTGGTTTGCTCCAGTTGCTCCCATATCTCTCAGGTGGCGAAAAGATGATGTTCCAACCAAGCCACGGCATCCTACTTCTGCCGGGTAGATGATGGTTCTTCAGTCAGCCTCCTTACACTCAGTGACGAGATCTGAGTACTTCAGCCTCTACCTCTCAAAGGCAGCTTTTATTACGTCCTCCCTTGGGACAGTTCGCTCGATGAGGAGCATGGTCTTGGTGCCACTGGACCACATCATTATATCAGGGCGGAGACTGACAAGATATGTTGGAGACTTGTATTTGGACTGCTACAGATTGGGTAGCATTCTTCCTGTCCAAACCACTGGTGCAGGTTCAATGGGCAGGGGAGTGTGTTCAGATGAGATTCTTGTTGCAGACACAACTAAGAAACTCCCACTTTTGAAGCAAGTCGTCGAAGTAGTTTGCCTAAAATACCCATACCTTTTACTTTACAGCAAGTTCTGCTGCATTCCACTTAACTCTGAAGTGACAAGTTAGACCTCACGGCATTTTCAAACTACGTGCATTCAAGCTTCAGCGGAAAAATCATGGAGGCCTCCATGTACATGTTTTGCTATCAACAATCTAGCTAGCTAACTTTGGTGATATATCACGTCCTGATCGGAGACCGTCCCAACTAGCCGAGAAGGAACTCCAAGTTGAGGGGGTGTATTCTTTGTCTTTTCCTCGTTAGAGGTCAGAAAGGCTGAGTTGCGAGCTTTAGTTGAATGCAGAATTAGCCCTGCTCAGTAACTTTTCAGCAGGTTAGCCCTGCCCAATGCAGGGTTACTGGAGTGAAAGATGTTGTCGCAAGCAGTTAAACATTGTGCTGTTCCTTCAGTCTGGACTGCTTTTTGAACAAGGCACAGTACAGGAGAGACTATGTGTATTCAGCATGAGCACTGACTATGAGGCAGCTTAATCTACATGGTACATACGTAGTGTACAGAATGTAGTGTTCTCAATGTGCTAATGCTAACATTTTCTATTTGCTTATTCTATTGCTAGTCATAAAGTCAACATCGGTAGAGTAAATACTTGCCTCATTTTAAAAAATGGTTAAACGGTTATGAATTAGCAGATGTCTTTACTGATTTCTACTCGTGTTCCAGGTGAGGTGAGCATCCAATCAGGACAGAGGCCATTAACGCACAGCAGTCTTAAAGACACAGAAACCAAAACAAGATGTTTAATTCTAAGGGATAGAGGTTAGAAATTTGGTCCAGTAAAAATTGAATGATGACTGGTTTTGTACAGTCACACAAATGTTGCAAGTGAACATTGCACAATAGAGTTTGAACAGAAGGTGCACTTCGAATATGAATGAACCATTCTACTGGCTAACAAAGTGTTAGCACTTTACATGGTGCTAGTAAGTGGTTTTTGAAAGAAAAATGCTGACCTGTTTTGTCTAATCCTGGGAAGAATTTTGCTTCTTCAGTCAATCTTGGTGTACTTCTTCAATGACTGTTCTATTTTGCTCAGTGATGAGATGTATAACTGAATAAAAGATACGTCCCTTAAATAGTCCAGAGACAATGATCCAGCTGCAGCGAAAAAGATGCTTCAATAACACACTTGATCCAGAAATTATGAGAAATGATGATAATAAAGAGAGAGAAAGCGAGAGGAACTGATAGCGAGGCTTCTACCCGAGTTGTCACTTAGCGAGCATACTGCTGTAGTCCATCTGGACATCCCTCTCTCTGTTCATCTCCCTGCCTCCCGCGCTCGCTCCCTCTCTCACTCCCTCTCTCTCTCCCTGTCCATCGCCGAGACACTGCTGTCACTAACGCAGAAGCTCCATCCAGTGGACACTCTCTGCGCTTCATCTTACCACCCAAACTGGACTTCACAATACATTTCCGTTTCCAAATCGCAGCAGTTTGGTTTAGTTGTTGCATCTTCTTTTATGAGCTATTATCAAATTTAGAGGTAGGGGTGACAAAAATATATCACAATTCTCAAAGGCATGTCTGTTGTTCTACCAAAGAATGGTTAAAGAAGAATAAAGTTAATGTTTTGAAATGGCCCAGTCAAAGTCCTGACCTTAATCCAATAGAAATGTTGGACCTGAAGCAAGCAGTTCACATGAGGAAACCCACCAACATCCCAGAGTTGAAGCGGTTCTGTACTGAGGAATGGGATACAGTTCCTCCAAGCCGATGTGCAGGACTGATCAACAATTACCAGAAAAATTTAGGTGCAGTTATAGCTGCACAAGGGGGTCACACCAGATACTGAACGCAAAGGTTCACATACTTTTGCCACTCACAGATATGTAATATTGGATCATTACCTCAATAAATAAATGAGCAAGTATAATACATTTGTCTCATTTGTTGGAGTGGGTTCTCTTTATCTACGTTTAGGACGTGTGTGAAAATCTGATGATGTTTTAGATCCCGTTTATGCAGAAATATAGAAAATTCTAAAGAGTTCACAAACTTTCAAGCAAGTATTTACTGTCTACAAAAATACATTTATGATTATTTTTTTGTAGATTAAAAAATATTTTATCAAAAAATACAAAACAAAATATTTAACACTGAAAAGAAGAGAAAAAGTTACAAAAATGAACATTTTAAGATCTTAAAGATTAACTACAAAATTTTAACATCAAATCAGATGCTTCCAGGCAGTTTTATACAAAAAGATATCACAATATCCATGATATCTTAGAAAAGCATATTGTGACATCATTTATATTTGAAAGCATATTCTATTTAGAAGCAGGCGACTACACTTATAACGTATAAGGTCAGGAGGCAAATGCTCATTAAAAATCCACATTAAAAACTAGAAAACAAATACAATATACTGAACATCTAAAACTAAGAAGTTACAGTAAAAGACAAACAACGGACTTTTGTGTGAAAAGACACATCTGTAAACTGCAATGAACTCAAAAAGACTTCACAAGAATTAGGTGGGAAACAGTGAGCGTCAATAGAGAAGCTGGAAACAAAACCAAACCAGAGAGAATCATGTGTTATTGAGAACAGGAAACCATGACCAAATAAGGAAAATGGAAACCAAAAATAATAATAAAAAAACCCCCCGAGGTGTATTGGTAGACAAAGGGGTTACAATTGTGCGCGCGTGTGTGTGTGTGTGTGCGCAAGTGTATGCGTGATGTACTATTAGCAGTAGTAGAGGAAATGGCCCACTCAGGTCAGTGAGTCACATTCATCATTCCTCTAGACATCTTCTGCAATTTCCCTTGGATTAAGTAAGTTTCTTTCTATCTATCTATCGATCTATCTATCCAGTGTGTCCCTAGTATTTGCTATCGCACATGTGTCCATATACACACACTGACTCAAGTTGATCCTCATCACTACAACTGCATGACTGCTACAGTCCCAAAGGTGAATGAAGCATCCCTAAATTACTCATCTTTACCGTACCTTCTCAACAATCCAGAACAGACCTGAGGCAGTGTGATTAAGGAGACGATTACTTCACTATGAGGTCAGCGTATCATCACTCGCTTTAAAAAGATGGCAAGACTCTTAGTCACGCAGTAGCTGTTCTCTCAAACGACCTCAATTTATTCATCTGCATGCGTCGTCAATGGGTTCATCAATCCATATTAACAAGTTTATTTCCTAACAACTCTAATATATTTTTATTCCTTGTTTTGTAAATAACAAATGTGAGAGATTAGAATATTGCCATTAGATCTTGAAATTTGCAGTTTATTACATAATAACTTCATGCTCTATACCAATCAATAATAAAACTACAACTGCTATTTTCAATTTGGAAACAAGCCCTGAAGTAATTGAGTAACTTTCCAATACATAAAACAAATGCACGTAACACTTTGTTTTTCCTCGTAATGCGACACCGCTAGCTTTAGCAGATACCCAGAGTCATCGACAATGACTTTCTTCAGTTTACTGTTTATGTCAATGTTACCTTTTATGCCCAACATGACCTCAGTCACCAGCAGACGGAGGCGAAATCATCAAGTGACTGAGGAAGAAAGTGTGTGACCTCCAATTCCTCTAAGGCAGGGTAGCATTTTATATTAAACACCGTGGAGAAACACTGGAGAGATTGTGTAGCACGGACACTTGATAGCGATGCACGAGCACAAACCTATGTTTGTATCCAAAATAATATGTCTAAAGGCAATGAGGAACAGAAACCACAAGGTGCAGTGAAAGTGAGGTTTTATTATTAATTTAGGACTGTAGTTTAATCCATTGGTTTTTTGGGCATCCAAAAATGTAATGTAAATTATGTAATATAAACTTTACATATATTAGTTTATATTATATATAAGTATTTATGAAATATTTTTTATGGATGCACAAAAATCACGGAATTAAACTACAGTCCTAAATGAATAATATATATTCTGGTGTGTATGTGTGTGTGTGTGTGTGTGTGTGTGTGTGTGTGTGTGTGTGTGTGTATTGGGTTCTTTTCAGTTTTATATAATTGGACAAACAGCTGTGCAAAGTTTTAGTCTGAAGTTTATATTTGTAACACTCAGTTTGGGGATTTTATTTTAAATAAACAAAAAAATGGTACTGAAAGTTTACCCCAATCCGATTAATCGATCAATCGGAAAAAATTATCTAAACTAAAGGATTATGAAAATAATAGTTAGTTGCAGCTCTAGATTACTGTCATATAGCTGCATTGTGTCGAGTGTGTTGTTCCACTTATACATATTCCACAGTGATTCGCCAGCAATTACAATATTTCATTTATTAATAAATTACACGTTGCATTTTTTAACGATTTATAGTTAAGATTTAATATTGTGAACCATAAAAGAAACAAATGGTTAGTTCCTGCTATCGTTTACGTTATAGCAATTATGAACAGTTGTTCCCTCTCACCAGCATCACCTTCTTTTTTCTCTCTATCTCTCTGTATAAAAAAAAAAAGCAGCTTGTCATTTTACAGTGAAATAGGAAGTGTAAACTCATCTATCCTGAAGACTTTCCCGTGGGGAACTTTGCAAAGCATCATGACTGTTAGAAAGAACAGCCTTTTTTTAGATTATATAGAACATCTGCTGTAAAAATCCTGTGTAAGTACTGTTGCTATAGAAACAATAACGTATCAGAACGAGCACATTAACATTAGCATATCTTTCATGTTACAGCTGAAACTACCATCCAAGCCGAACTGTTATACAAAAACAACGCACACCTTCTGACCAGTCAGATTCGAGAACTGAACCACGCCGCAGTATAGCAAAGTGTAATACTTTACTTTATAATATGATATAATTAAAAATATAAGAAATAAAGCAAGAAATAATTAAGGAACTAATAAGTTACTTCCTGTTATCAGCTATAAACAGCTGCTCCCTCACCACACTCTATTTTTTCTCTCTCTGGAAGATAATACGACAAAAACACACAGCTTGTCATGTTACCGAGTAACAACAAAGTTCCCCATCCTGAGAACTTTCTCATGTCAGAAAACATAAAGGACAGATTCTTATAAAGCTCTGACACTGGAGACTCCTTACGAAAATGCTAAATAAATGTGTCCTACCAGAAAGCTTACACAATGATTACACCAAGCCTCTTTGTACGTTGTTACAATAGAAATGATAATGTATTCAAACAAGCACATTAATACAAATGTTACAGACGGCACTAGTGTCAGAGCTGTTGTTATTGGTTATCAACACTTTCTGACCAATAAGATTCAAGAATTGATATAAACTGCATTATTCTACACATGGAACATTGCAATAAGTGGAGGATGCTTAGGAAGGTAAGAATTTGTGCTTCTGTGATAAATGCAGCATTGTGTAAACCCTTTGTGGAATCATCCTGGAAATTATTTTCACCAAAAGCGTATAATGTTATGTGATGAATTTGAAAAATACTACAAACAGAACTGTGCCTCAGGTCAGAAAATCATTTAGCAATAATGTGATCATGTTATAATAACAATATAATATATATTAACAATATAATAAGAAGTTGAACTATCATTGTGGTATGAAGCTGAAGCTTGATCAGTGTGAGAAAGGGAGGCTGGACAGGCAGGGCTTCTCTAAAGCAAACAGTCTGGGATTTGCAGTGTAAACACCCTGCAATGTGTGTGAGCAGAGGAAAGCCCTGGAAAGGCTCAGTCAATCCAGAACACATACTATACATTTAAAGGGCCAGAGCACGGCTGTGGTGCACCAATTTCACCAATGATATTTACTTAATAGAGCCATCCATATTCTGTACTGCTTATCCTGGGTGATGGGGAAGCCTAGAGCCTATCCCAGGGGATTCAGGGCATGAGGTGGAGGACACCTTGGACAGGGTGCCAACCCATCGCAGGGCACAATCACACACGCACACCCATTCACCCTACGGACAATTTAGACATGCCAATCAGCCAACAACACAACTCTTTGGACTGGGGAGGAAAGCAGAGTACCCAGAGGAAACCCCCAAAAGCACAGGGAGAACATTCAAGCTCCGTGCACACAGGGCAGAGGTGGGAATCGAACCCCCAACCCTGGAGGTTCGAGGCAAATGTGCTAACCACTAAGCCACTGTGCCCCCCATTTTATAGGCTTAACAAGACAAAACATCTGTATGTTGATTGATACAAAGCAAATACTTGTATATACAGCATAACTCATTTAAAGGTAAGAAGTGCTACTTTGTATACTGCTGATGCTGTGAGCGGCCATGTAGATTTGACATCACTTGTTGATTTGACATCACTTGCATCACATCTGTGTGTACACACAGTCCATACAAAGCTCTAACTAAAAAAAAAAAAAACGCAGATGAAAAAGAAAAGAGTAGGACCAAGCGACAGGGTAGACAAACATGATGTGAGCTGGCATCATTAACTAAACTTTCCTCCTGTCAGTAGCAGAAATATTAAAAGCACAGCTCACTATTCCAGCCCTTGTCCTACAGCACTCTCTTGTATTGGGTAAAATCCAAATTCCTTGAAAATTTGAAGTTCATCATTGTAGGAGTGAAAAGCTAAATAGATTAATAAACTGATCACAGTGTGATCACAATGACAGAGGATAACTTAAAGTCCTTGTGAAGTGCTTTGAAACACGCAACGTTATTCGATGTGTTGACATAATTCCCACTGAAAAACAAAGTCGGGGCAGGACATATTAAGTGGCTCCTCCCACTTCTTTAAACAGACTTATTTAGCTTAACTCACAGCCCGATCTAAGCCAATACTTGACACAAAGCTGTAATCTGGCACAAATACTTCCGTCTTCAAAGTAAATTAATTCAAGCCCTTTCGTTCTTAACCATTTAGAGTTGGAAAACTGAAGAAAATACGCATGTTCAAACTAATATAATGTTGGGGGGGGAACACGTCTAGAAAGTATTTTATTGGACAGAAAAATTGATGAGAAGCAGAATGATGTCAGGAAAATTGTTGATCCGTATTGGTGGTAGAGAGACACTGTAAATTTTGAATACATATATCTTCTAAATGCTAATTTTGTTGTTGTTTTGGAGCAAACTCACTTATAGATAACCTTAAGGCTAACATATTCATACTAAAAGCAACAAAACTTCAATTTTGATTTCATGGGGACTTTAATCTGCAAACCTATGGGTCCCAAACCCATAGAGGCTTTTAAAAGAGCTGTGCTGAATGTTACTGAAAAGAACCCACCCATCCACGTGAGAGGAAAAATGGCCCATCCAATATTTATTTTTGTTCTGAGACACATCTCTAGCTTGCACACCATGATGATGCAGCACTCTGCATCAAAAACATGCCAGGTGGCTTTTCTTTTTCATAGTTTTTCACTGATTTTAATGTAGGCATAACAATTACAAGTGTGTTCAGTATCTGAACACCTTTACACACCTCTAGCGGAAACATGAAAGATCTGAAGCACTTGAGAGATAATAATTTTTTCATGAAAGCTTCTGGTATAAATTGTTATGCTCTAAAAAAGTAACATTATCTTATAGCAATTAATCGCTACTTTATAATTATGCAAAACCTTCTTACAGGTTGATTTAGTCTGTGCATTCATATAACACAGTAAACCTCCATATGGTTCAACTTCAACCACCTTACCACACTGTCCTTAGCCCTGATGGAAAAACCCTACACACATCCGGTACACATCAGATTAACCAGCGGAAGCCACAGGCTCAGGTCATGTGACCAAACTCGACACAGTAGGCTGTAAACATCTCTTATGTGTAGACAGGAAACTCAACTGAGTCAAACACGCAAACAGAACTCAAACCCGCCCCCTCTGTTCTTGTCTTTTTAGTGATGCTGGGCATCAAAACTGCTCCTGACTCCCATGATCCCTTGCTCCACAGAGTAGTCAAAAGGCCCCCTAATGGCACTTCCTGACCAGACATATGCGCAAGACACTGCTTCCTGTTGAGCGATAAGTTTAGACCTACACTCGGTGAGAGAGTAAAGTCCACACCTTGTCTGAGAGAATGCCAACTCTTACAACTTACCACTTCATTTTTGTTTTCTGCCCTCTTTCAGGTTCATGTTGCTATAAAAATTAAGTAACTCTTACAATGGGTAGAAGAAACATTTAAAGATGTTGTGTGTAATATTAAGTGTGAAATTGCACTTTTGGTTACAAAAGAGTCTGCTTTTTGTGTTTTAATACATATGCATGTTTGAAAACAAAACCTCTAAAAATAATAATAATAATAATAATAAAATCACATTTTCCTGTTAAGTACATGTGTGGAGTTTGGTGCCTGATGATGAACTCTTCCTAATCAGGGCTTTGGAGAAAATGTCATGATAAAAATATCCTTTTTGATAGGTCTAAAGATTGTTTGTCACTAAGCATAAGACTACATTCACAAACTAAATTATATATCTTTAACTACAATTTCACTGTGGTTAAATGTTAATGAGATAATAAATGTTATCTCATTTGCACATGAGCAGAACTGTATGGGTGTGGCAGATCACAAAATGGCTGGCACTGGTGTTTCCACAACAACATAAACACCTAATGACAGAGAGAGAAACAAAGGTATGAATGGCATGAGTCAAAAACATATTTTGAGGGGCATCAAAAGACAGAGTTTGTATTCAGTATACTGTATTCAGGAGATGTCTAGAGCGAACGGTGAAGAGTCCGGTGGTGATCCTATTTATTTGTCAAAAAAAAAAAAAAGAAGTAAAAAAACAGACAGTCCCTCAAAGATTTTTCAATTTTGCAATCACAGAAATGAATGCAGAATTAAGCATTCAATCAAAAACTCTGCAATATTCGAAGGAGTTTGCGATTTTTCAATTTTACATCAGATTTTCCACAGATTTGGGTCAAGATGTGTCATGTGGCGTCATCACAACACGCATTTATGGCCGGACTGAAGTCCTGTACAGACTGAATAGTACTCTACCGTGGCTGGGGTTAGGGGTCGATATGACAAAAAGATCATGTTGATTGGAAATTGGAGAAAACCTATCGGACATCAGATCCTGTAACAAATAGCAAAGATTGGTACTGGATTTGGAAAAGAAACCGACTTGACTGTTTTTCTTTTCTTAGGATTGATTTGATTATATTTATACTTCATAATATTCACTATATTTACAATGTAAGTGATTTTTGTGTGAAAGAGTCGAACTGTGAAGCGCTCAGTCGTTTGAAAGCTTAGAAGTTTTTGCATAAAACAATATCGAACAGGTACCGGTAGAGGTGGGCGATATATTGATATACTTATTGATATAATATTGATATCATGATAAATGATTACGCTATACACTTTTCTGTGATATTGTTGGTATGGTGATGTATTTTTTTGTTTTTGATAATTACAAATAAATTGCTACTGAATGGATGTCGTTGATTTGAGGCAATTATAAAATAATTTTAAAAATTCATCTTCTTTGTCTTTGTGGGTATTAAAGAAACGGACCAACAAAGTCAGTTTAATGTTGTTTTGGTTATTTTACTACTGTTTTGAGGACAGTTTGTTGGCTAAATTATATATTGTGATGCCCATCGTGCATCGTAGAAATGTCCTCAAGTATCGTGATATTTCTGTCATATCACCCAGCCCTAGGTACTAGTATCGGTGGGTACTCAAGGTTTCAGTATCGGTATCGGAAAAGAAAACGTGGTATCGTGCCATCTCTAACTAATCACGATTCCTGAAGGCACTTCGGCACACACAATATGTTCTGCATTGCAATATATAGGACAGCAACACTGTAGTGAATAATTGTAAAAAAGAAAAAACCTGTTCAATGATTTATCTTATATCTACAAATATTAATGTATTTTTTTATTAAAATAACTAATGAAAAATACATCAAATATAACTGAAACACGTAACATCACATCAGCCGCTACTAGTCACTTTGCAATTAATTAAAAAAAATACAAAAGATATCTCAGAATTGTGCATTGTGACATCATCACAATATCAACATTATATGGTCGTATTTCCCAACCCTAGTTGGAGTAAAGTGGGTAGCAAATGTGGGACATGACACTCTGTCTGACACCCTCTACTTCTAATATCCCCTACACTGCAGATAATGTGCGGGTATCCTACATGGATTCCCTAAAGATTTATACTTCCCAAAACCTGGATCTCTAAAGAAATCTCAAATGGATTCTGTAAAGTTGTACCTAACAACTGCTGCTGTAATCTGAAAGACTCTTATTCACAATATAACACCCTTTCAACACACTTAGTACTGTATACTGTAACCCCACAATGTCTATTGTTAAAATGCTGCACAAATAAAACTGAACTGATCTGAATAATAGAAGCTACGCATACAAAATAAGTTGACAAGTAGAAAAATTACACCTTGAAAATGGATTCGTATTCAGATTCTCTGATAAAAAAAAAAAATCTTTCTCATGGTAGGGACAGCTGGCCTTTTCAGTCCTCCATGCTCCTCAACCATCAGCATTCAAACTCACACAACCCCCATACCACCAAATACACACACACCCACACACACACACACGCACTCACACCTGCCTTGTAATGCTCCCATAATCTTATTCTACCCATACTGAAATGCTCTCAGATTCCCTACAAACCTCTGATATTGTGCAAATCATCACAGTTACAATGTAACACAATAGTAAAAACATTTCCAAACTACAGGAAGTGTTCTTATTAAGCCTAAAGAAGTATAAATTCACGTGGCTTTCGGCTGCTTTGCCTCCTGGCATCCTCACGCAAATAAAAGCAAATGGTGTTCCTAGATATTTCAGTGAGGTTTTGTGTCTTTATCAGCAAGACAATTGATGAACATCAAGTCAGTGTTGTGTAAAAAGTGTCTGCAAGTCAGGGAGAGTTAGGACTTGCAGCTGCCTGTTCTGGTGTTTGGAATGGCATAATACTGGTTGGCAAAAAATGGAAAACAGATACAGAGCCAGAGAAAGACAGAGATAGTGAGAGAATAAGACAGAGATGTGTGTGTGTGTGTGTGTGTGTGTGTGTGTGTGAGAGAGAGAGAGTGAGAGAGAGAGAGAGAGAGAGCAAGACAGGGTCCTTTCACACATAAAAAATCTGGAACCTTGCGAACTTTCTAGCAATGCTGTCAGTTCTTACACACAGTCTGTTGCTGTAATATTACTGAATCCAGCGCATTCACACAAGAAGAAAATTCCAGGACGACAGGATGCGATGGTTTCATTTGAACAGCGCTTAAGCTAACAATGCTAGTCATTTTTAATAAGTTTTACCGGTTAATTGCGTCCTTGGCTCAGGCAGAGTTTCTGAAAGCGTCCATTTTGCAACTGCTTGTAACTCACCTTTTTTGTTCAACAGTCGATTTAAATCTCTAACTTCATATCTAGTGCTGGGATTAACAGCAACTGTGAGACACTGACAAATCAGAACAAAATTATCAATAAATATTATCCATTTTATTGTTCAGAACTACAGGTTTATACAGTTTCCATATATTAATGTTCCATTATTTTACACCGATCAGCCATAACATTAAAACTACCTGCCTAACATTGTGTCCCCTTGTGCAGCCAAATCAGCTCTGATCCGTCGAGGCATGGACACCACAAGACCTCTGAAAGTGTGCTGTGGTATCTGGCACCAAGACGTTAGCAGCAGATCTTTTAAGTCCTGTAAGTTCCGAGGTGGAGCCGCCATGGATCAGACTTGTTTGTCCAGCAAATCCCACAGATGCTCGATCAGATTGAGATCTCAGGAATTTGGAGGCCAAGTCAACACCTTGAACTCTTTGTCATGTTCCTCAAAGCATTCCTGAACAATTTATGCACTGTGGTCTGACCCAGATGTCTAGCCATCACAATTTGGCCCTTGTCAAAGTCCAAATTAAGATCCTTACGCTTGCCCATTTGTCCTGCTTCCAACACATTAACTTCAACAACTGATTGTTCACTTGCTACCTAATATATCCCACCCTGTGACAGGTGCCACTGTAATGAAATAATGAATGTTATTCACTTCACCTGTCAGTGGCTTTAATGTTATGGCTGATCGGTGTATACCACAACACTATATAAATATAATAATATTGAATAATATGTTATTAAATATGGTTTCTTCCAATGTCCAACACTTGCATGTGGATGCCTATGAATTAGCAGTGGATGAGTGAGTTTCCACGGTGATTAATTAAAGAATAACACAGGACAGACCATACGGTTATAAAAAATAATCCACGACGGGGTGGTGTAAAGCGGCAAGACATGAAGCGGAGTGCCGTTACCATGCATCAATATGGTTTTTATTTTTGTTTTGAATCAGATTTTGCATTCATTTCTGCGATCACATAATCAAAAATCCTGAAGGGACTGATATTTATGCAATATGGACACACCAATTAGATACTGAGCATCTGATCTAAAATGCTGGATGAGTAACGGATCAAATTTGACATATCTTATGATTTGATCCAGTGATGTATTTTATGCCATGAAGGCGTCTGATGCTGACTGATGTACAGGAGGTGAACAGGACAGCTCTAAGCACGATGTAACAAAACTTTGTAGAGAGTCGACGTGGGTATTGCGAGAATGTCAATATCGGAACATTACTGGGTGATTCTCAGTGCTTTAGTATAGATATTGTACTGGAAATTGCAAATCATTGCATGATTTTCATGCATGACAGTTACACTAGGTTTATACACTGTTCGAGCTCCTCTCATGCACTGTTGAGAGACATGACTGTGTTAAAGCAGCAATTTCTCTATGACAGCATGATCACAGGATTATTGATATTGTTTAGATATGATTTGGTTATGTTAAACATGAACGCAAACATACAGAAAAGTATCTTTGTACATAGCTAACAGATAAGTGAATAACACATTGCATAACAGAATATCAAACTGCTATTTAAACGACAGGCCGTGTCTTGCTTCAGCAGACATTTTAAGCTGACTGCACATTCAGGGTTGTGCAGCTGCTAATTTTGCAGGCTGGCAAGAGGTTTGTTATGAGTTTGTGTTTTTTAGGCTGAGTGTGTCTGATAAAGATATGATTCAAATGAAGTTGTTGCTTCTGCTGGGCATGGGCTGCAAGATTCATTTCATCAAACTACCATTAACTGTCTCTGTTGGTCATGTTTATTCTTAATTCTGCTTGCAACAGGTCCAATGTTCAGAGCTCAAACACTGTCAGCCCAGACCTGTCTCACTGCTCATTCAGTCAATGAGCCATTTTTGCCTTTTAATTCTTTAGCTACAAGGTGTAAGTCTCACACCGAGACAGCTTTGTTCTTTGGTCTGCAAACGCACTGTCAGCCTGAAACACTTTAGATATGCACTTGTATCCAAAATGTCCTGGGAATTGTCTAGGATAAAATATTTGTTTAAGCCAGATAAGATGATAATGTTTTGTTTTTGTCTTCAATAAATGTTTTGTTTTTGTCTTCATAGGACTCGACACATGTTGTGCTGAAGACATCACAAACAAGATTATGGATGTTGAAATGACAAAGCGGTTCAGTTTCTTCTTGAGCATAAAGCTTCGGTTATCAACTAAATACCGTGTATGTTCCGATAACCGTTTTGCATGTAGTTACTGTAAATTATACTGATGTATTGCTCATAGTACTGTTGATAATGGATAAGGATATTTAAAGGACTATAAAGGATATTTTTATTGGTTGGTAGTTCAGTCTGCATTATTATGGCTTTGGCGCAAACGGAAACTGTACTAGAGAAATGTGTGATTCTAAACAGCCAAAAAATCATTTAAAAAAGAATAATAATCATGTTTTTAAAAAACGCGTATCGTCGCAGCACTAGTTATGAGGTCGGAGATCCCAAACTTTTTAATTCTTCCCTCTATGTATCTTGTATTATACTACTGTCACATATTATTTAGCAGGACAACATGTACAGTAGTAGCTATGACCACAGGACCCTTTCAGTGCCCGCCAGGAAAGACGCAATCAATGACGCAATCGAGTGAGCAATTACATCACACGCTGGAGCGAGGGACAATATGGCACTGTTATAGTCGGTGTTACTTATTAAAGCATGCTGACATACAAATACAACAGCGTATTCATCATCTCAGATTAGAAATGCCATGGAACAGTATTCGATTTACGAATATGCATTTGGTTTAGTGTGTTCAACAGTCACTTCAAATGAAACCAGTAGTCACTGATCATTTCACTTTCAGCAATATCTACAGCAAAATGCCCAATATCAATTACCTTAAAACAAATGCACAGTTGTACTAATTCGTTTAATTAGACAATAGGGGAATTTACATGCTTTACAATATTGATGTTTAAATCTTGCGTACACATGATATCTAGGTGATTTTTTTTTCTTATGCTGAAATATCTGTATCACAGAAAGCTATAGTGAGTTTGTACAGCCAAATTACCAAAAATAAATAAATAAATAAATAAATAAATACAGGATAAAAATACAGGACAGAAGTATGAAGGGCCTGGAATCAAATGTAACCCTGGTTCTAACGTTAAAATACATTCAAACTAGCTACAGATTATAACACGGAACAAAAAGCAACACTTCAATAACAACCCTCTGCATATGTGTTCATTTATTGTTAAATAAATCTGCCTAAGCACACACGAGCGCGCGCGCGCACACACACACACACACACACTTGTTGGCCAACTTACCGACACCGTCCTCTGATTTCAGCACCATGGCGCCTTCTTTGGTAAAGTCTTCTTGTTATTATTTGTGAACACTCACAAAAACCGGTGAACAAACACTCGATTTTTACTTGTGGAAAACTTTTAAACACCAAACAACAACAACAACAACAACACGACTTTAGATAATATACACGACTCCGGATATGAGCAGCTGCGGAAGGATTTTCGACCGCGTGCAAAATGAGTGGCTTCAATTTTTAACTCTCTGAAGTTGTATCCTTTTAAAAAAATAATAATAATAAAAAGAAATATTTGATGTTTAATATATTCTATACTCGTGTAAAGCTGGTTCTCTGTTTCTGTCTGTTGTTGTCGGTGAAAATATGAGGAAGTGTGTCGTCGGGTGTAACAGCACTGCCCAATGACGTGTTTCACTGCGTGCACGTAACAAGCCTGTGTAATTCCGCCCTGAACCTCGGGCCACACACACACACATACACACACACACACATACATACACACACACACACACACATACACATACATACACACACACACACACACATACACACATGCGTACTTTCCTGAGATTCAGTGCAGGTTATTAAACCAATTAATACATAATTAGGCTTGGGAATGTGACGTCATTACTTATGGCTGGTTGATCCGCCATTTTGACTTCTTGTCACACAGCCAGGCTAGTTTATATGGAATTACAATTGTGCCAAAAGTATTGATTGTAGCTTGTCAAGAAACGTACAAAAACATACAGTGAGAAATAAGAAACAGTCTTTGAAAAAAATTGAACATGGTCTTCAAATAAACAGTTTGTACCAGAATGGTGAATGTAAACCTGTGGAACGTAAAAGAAAATGTTGAAAGCGTAAACGAAAAACTCTTGGCAGCGTGTTCTTAAACCGTGTTTAGCGAAAAGGAAGCTTAGGAAACTGCTATTATTTAATAATAATTGTTATTAAAACTATTATTTCGCAATCTGTTGTTTAAAACGGCAACAAACGCATACCATGAGGAGTAAAACTGCTCTGAAGATGGTTATGGTTAAAGTGGAAGGCTATACTTTTCCACTGGAGAGCCAGACCTGGGCTAGATTGTCCTTCATAAGCAGTGGGAATGGTGATACTGCTGTTTAATGTTCATATAAGATCAGTAAAATGTCCATTCTGATGAAGCACATACAAAACTAACAAAATGAATACGGTTATGTTAATCATTACATTGTTTTCAATACTCCAAGTTATCCAGTTACAGCTTCTCAAAGAGAACAGGACACTTGCATAACAGTGGTTTGCAACATTGGTACCTTTTTCTCTTTCTAAATATCTAGCAGGAAACATAAGAAAACAAAATAGCATGTAGTTGGTAAGGGATGTGAGGGAAAAATGGCATTATGTATGCTGCTGCTGTTTGAGAGCTACTAACGATTAATGCTTTAATACAACGTGCTTGTAATTAAGTGGTTGTCACCTGGTGGAACACAGTTAACTGGGTTTAGTTAGACAACCCGGTTTATCAGACTAGTTATGCAACAAGTTAGAAAATCATATGCATTGATTATGTATAATAGTTATTACACTGACTGCTATACCAAATGTGATCTGGGAATCTATTACTATAAACATTTTATTACACATATCATAAATACTATAAAAACAAAAATATATAGGCCATCTCTCAGAACAGTGGTAATTGTGCTTAACGATGATCA
The DNA here is from genome assembly GCF_001660625.3 of Ictalurus punctatus. Taxonomy (NCBI): domain Eukaryota; kingdom Metazoa; phylum Chordata; class Actinopteri; order Siluriformes; family Ictaluridae; genus Ictalurus; species Ictalurus punctatus. The sequence continues at coordinate 24,129,432 of NC_030417.2, forward strand.
CTCTCTATCTCTGTCTCTCTCTCTCTCTCTCTCTCTGTCTCTCGCTCTCTCTCTCTCTCACACACACACACGCACACACACACACACACACACACACACACACACACACACACACACACACACACACAAACCATGCTATTTTTTCCAATCCAGTTACTATATATTGTTCCAAAAAAGAACCTCACTGTCAGGGTGTTCAGTAATTCATTTTCTGGACACCAGTTTTCCAGAAAACCTTTTTCGGTAACCAGTGTATGGAAGTGCATACACACACAGTCATATTGTCACCTTAAGGATTCTGAAGCTTGTGCCCAGCTAAGTGTACAATGGATATCAGCCATGGACAGCGGGTATGAGGCTCAGGCTATGTGCATCGTGATGATGTCATATGATAGTTATTACACAGAACATTGTACATGTGTCCTAGATACATATTCTAGGTTTTCTTTATTCTAAATATTAGATCTCTGTGTAATGCAAGATACTGTACAGATATTGAATCATTTCATGATAATAACTGAAAAAGCTGTTTCAAAGCTGTTATGTGCCAATGCACTGCCATTATTTTCTGTTACTTAATGATGTACTTAATGATGATCTTAACTAAGCTGCTTGAGTTTGCTGTTTTTAATTTACAAATGTGATAAGAGCAGTTTAATCAGTTCACACTTGATAAAGCTTGATCCAGATTGTGGCCTAGCCAGTGAAGGCCTGTGGGAAAGGGCTCCTGTAATAACAGAGGCTATTCTCCAGTGTAGTGACTTTAACAAATAGGATCTCCAGAGAGTCAGTCAGGAAGCAGATAAGTCACACTTTGATGAGCATAGCAGACATGCTTGTCTCGTTCACAAAAGCGACTGTTGTGCTCTCACAATGACATTCCGGGACAATGTAGCCTCTGTCCAGGAGTGCAACAGTTCCTTCACAAAAACGGCCTTCTTTTTTCCGTGCGATACACCCACTGACCTGAATAAGTATATATGTAAAATACACTGGGACAAGACATCCTTACAATTTTATCTACGCTTACGTGCTAGTCATTGTACCCGTTCCCGTGGCGTATGTAAATCTGACGCTAGGGATTGAAAGGAGTACAAATGTGCTTAGAGTAATGTCATGTTAATGTAAATGGTGAGATATAAAGTCTTAAACAAGCTCTGTTCTCATTTTCATTGTGTATGGTAACATGAAAATGGTCTTATTCCTGACTAGCATCTTCCATTACTACTGAAGTTCATGTGATTTAATGTCTCTCTCTCGCTCTCTCTCTCTCTCTCTCTCTCTCTCTCTCTCTCACACACACACACACACACACACACACACACACACACACACACACACACACACTGCCTGATTAACATAGGCTGCTTGTGATTATGCCTAACTCCATTTTACACCAATATATAAAATTACTGGAAAAAAAAAAATACAAACGTCTTGCAAAAATGCTAGCATGGCTTACAAGGACCTTAATTTGACCAAATGAATGAAAATGTCAGTATAATTAAGAGCTCTTCAAACCTCCCTCACAGTAGACTTTTCCTTGCTATTGTCGCAGTACACTAGCACATATGGCTATTTAAGGAATGTTATTTTTCCCTCTATTGTTCCTCAAGGCTGTGACAGTCCTTATTGTCTTCTGGAATGTATCCATCCCAATGTGGGAAAATCATTATCTTTGAATTTGAACTCTCACACTGCTGAAATATAATAGGATATCATTCCCAAGTCTTAAAAACAGCATTTCTAATAGCACCAGAGTGTTTCAGACAGTGACCAGGTTTACAAGCAGAGATTTATAAATTGATTTTTAGTGCAGATTCATAATCAACATACAGTATATGCAACCTAACATCAGTTAGTTAAAAATACTATTTATATAGTACTGTGCAAAAGCTTTTAGGTACATGCAAAGAGACGCTGTAGAGCAAAGATGCCTTCAAAATAATGAAATCAAATGTTTCTCCATTAAAAAAAAAAAAAATACAGTAAAGGGCAGTCAAAAGTAGTAAATGAAACAAAGTCAATATTTGGTGTGACAAAAAAATAAAAATAGTAGTCTCCAGTACAATTTGTGCAGTTTTATAAGGAAATTAGCTGTAAGTTTTATTGAGCATCTTGCAGAACCAACATCAGTTCTTCTGGAGACTTTGACTGTTGCACTTGCTTCTTATTTTTGAAGCAAAACCCAGCAGCCTTCATTGTGTTTATTGTCTGAAAAGTGTCTCTTACATAATACGCTGCTTTCTTTAATAACATACAAACATTTTTCTGTAACTTTTAATATTGTGCTAGAAAACTAATGTTTGGGAATCTCAAATGTTTTTGTACTGACTCGATAATGTAGAAGTCATAAAATAAAAAATCTATAACAAAGTTTGTACCAAAAAAAATAGGGTGTCTAAAACTTTTGCACAGTACTCTATATAAAGTACATACATGTGATCTTAACTATAGAATTACACAATACTGTATGTGCCATTTACTGTAACATAACAAGAAGCTTGTGAGGTGTGTCAGAGTGTAGGATTCGCTAGCATTACTTCAGGGTGTTAACGGAGATATTCATCTGCCTGGTTTGTGTTTTTGTGTCAGTCTCATATACATATATTCAATAATGTACTTATTGAATAGAAGGTGAGAAGAGGTTTCATGTCCCACATTCACTCTGATTCAAAATATCAATTCCCCATTGCACCAGCCAACCAAAAAGGTATTTTTAATACCTTTCAAATCATTAGCCTTGGGTGAATAAGTGTGTAAATGTGCCACATGGTGCCCTGTGATGGAGTGGCATCCCATCCAGTGTGCTTTCCTTCCTTACACTCACTGTTCATGGAGTAGTTTAAATACTGAAGGTTGCACATAAAGTCGCATAATGTTGTTTTCGTATTAAATGACATATGAGTTTAGTTCGCAAATAGAACGCAAAAAAAGCGCAAAGAGCAAAGCTTTCAACAATCAACTAATCAGGTGTATGTAAAGTCTGGATTCTGCTTCACCTTGAATAAGAGTTGCTCCAAAGGACTAGATTAAAACGCTTCTCATATCTGTATAGAGGTTCACAGATTCAGTTCAACGAATCTGTATGATTAGACTGATACAATGCAAAAGCCGGCAAAGGCAATATTAATGCAACACAACCATGCTTTTCTTTTATCACCCCCTAATGGTTACAAGAAAGCAGTGCAGAATTGCAGGGATAAATATACTACAGTATATTACAAATTAGCAAGAAAGGTCAAAGAGTGTGTCTGATCCATAAGCAACGCAGAAATTATGTATTATACACATTATATTCTTCTTCTCTTTTCTCCAGTGATTAAAGTCTGGGTTAAAGCCATCAGATTGTTCAAATTATGCAAAAAAATAATAAAAATAAATCCATCTAAAGCCAAGAAGGCCATTTTCAATAAATACATGTGCATAGATTACATGTACTGCAGTCCACACTGGAAAAAAGAAACAGTCAAAGACTCAGGACAATCTCATTTATCATAAAATAAATATGAACTTATGAGGCAGCACCATAATAAAAGCTTGCCAAACCAAACCAGAGCAATTGCCTTATTTGTCTTTGACTCCAGACATCTTAATTTGCTGTGTGGGGTAATATAGGAGAATAATAAATGCACTCTGTGTTAAAACCGGAGGAGATGTCAGCAACTGTCCCTCCAGCAAGGAAAGAGAAATGTTGTCTTGAGGTGAACGTTATCCTCTCTGCAGGGTGATCTACCAGAAGAATTACTGTAATGATCATGCATTAGGTTCGATTCCTGTTGCTTTTATGGTTCTATTTCTCAAACAGTTCTCAGTTCGAGATATGAAGCAAAGGCTCAGTGACATCTGAATATCTCAAATATCTGTCCCACAGAAGTTGTGTAATAAATACAAAGGCAACTAAATTTGTTTGCCTTAAAAAATGTCCTTATTGTTAAACACAATTGGGAAGAACCTGCACCAGCCACACTGCCGGGAATAAGGATGTGGGAGAGTCTGGGTAAATTACATAATGTGCTAGTTTCACAGCACATTTAATGATCTGGTTGGGGAAAACCCTAACAATCCCTGCTTTTCTCTACACATTTCTCAGAAGTTACAAGAACTGTCACAGAATGTAGGATTTATAGGTCGAAGGGTGTAGGGGTGTCATTTATGACCTTCCTGTAATGCTTTTCTTAGTCTGTCTACATCTGTCTAAATGATATCCTAATAAACAAACAGCGCATTTTTCTTCTGACTAGCCATAATTTCAACCCCAACTATAACACAATCGCCTATTATTACATTTAGTAACTACAAAATATCCAAATAATTCCTAGAGACAAACTGTTTAAATAAAAGTGAGGAAATATTATTAAATCAATAATAGAGAAGCGCCCACTGTTAAGATAAGGTCATAAGACTGAAAAATACTCAACTTTACATTGCAGATGCAATATAACATTATCAACCAAAAATAAATAATGAGCCGGCGCACCAAGACGCTGCATAACAAATCCTGATTATCCTTGACATTTCACAGAACACTAGCACATTGCTCAACACGCCACAGCTTAAAAACAGTCTCACAGAACCGAAGGGTGTGACTAGATTTACTAATGCCAATAATAATTCAAACTCTGGACACTGATAAAAGTCATATTTGCAGAGATACTGTATAATGCTCGTGCATCACACTGAAGTTGCGTATTGTTATGCCTCCTCCACTAGGTTATTATGGTTTTTTTTCAGGTTGTCTGTCTGTCTATCCAGCTGAATTGATCCAAACAGGTTCAAGGTCATAGCAAAGTCAGATGTTTGAAATTGTTTTCCTTCAATAGCTTCCTTCATGTTTGAAGTATATTGTAAGGTTATTTCAGGAAGACAGAGTGGAGCAGCGGGGGCATCCCCATCGACGCCAATGCCGTTGAGCCTACTTATTTTAAATAGGTTTAACCCCAGGATCCCTTTACCATTTCATTTTCTACCTACATTCTAATACAATGATTTTAACAGATTGTCAACACTAGTACAGCATGAACATGTGAGAAGGAAATTCAGATATTAGTAATATAATGCAATTATACTGTATATTACACATACAGTTGAGTGCAAGCCTGCATGTGTTTAGGATTTTTTTTAAAAAATCATTTATTTCAATTTCACAGATGTCCCTTCATTATTATAAATAATATTTGGTTAATAACACTGATTTAACCATATGAGTACTTGTGAATATTTGTTGAAAAGTGTGCATCCCTCTTTCTTATTGTGATATACATACTCTCTAATAACTTTCTCCAATGTCCAGGTTTTTACTTTATAACCTCCTCAATATTTTCACATTTTGAATCCTCTTAGTACTAATATTCACCCTTTCATTCTTCCTAACATCTTAGCTCTAAGTGTGCCAGCTGTCATACCTGGCCTTTTGTAAATCAGGTCTGGAGGTTCCATGACTGCTTGCTTTTGGTTCTGTTCAAACTATTTCTTGTTGATTTTGCCTTGGATTGTGGATTGTTCTCCTGCTGAAGGATAAACCCACACACCTATTTTCATTCATTTATCTTCAAGTAGCCAATCCACCTACTGTTTTTGGGAAGAGACTAACGAACCTAGAAGAAACCCATGTGGGCATGGGGAGAACATTCAAGCTAATGATCAAACCAGGAACCCTGCATGAAATCACTTCTTGAATTTAACCTAGAATACCTGGGGGATTGTGAACCCAAAAGTACATATAATAATACGTAGAATGATGTATTCTTATTCAGATAGATAATAAGTGTATAATAAGTATAATAATAAGTATCAACGTGAGTAAAATTGAACAAAATTGACATTTATTTAAATGTTATAACTGATGGGTTGATAGTTTTGACCCATACAAACACTCAACAGACAAACTTCACTGGAAGGCTAGGCTGCTAATGCTGAAGCAGCTGATGCATGCTTCTGTGTGTGTGTTACCTAATGAATCAAGCCTTTATATCTGGAGTGTGAAATAATTTGATCAAGCCATGTCCTACTAACGCATAAGAGTGATAGCCATTCCAAATTCCACATAAACGAGTTGAACAAACACGGCAAGTACACTTTGCGTTTCCAAGAACGTCCACATCCATGCAATGAGACACTTCCTATATCTGTAACCCTCTTATATACTTCAACTTCATTTGAACAAGTTCACACCAATACCAAACCTCAGTCATGAGATTTAACTGACAACATTAGTGTAACAAAGGAGACTCAGAAGCACAGTGATCCATGTGGAAGAGTTGTACGGCAGATCATAACAAAGTGAAATCACAATCGAGAATCCAAACCTGGTGAGGCAGGCAATGGTTAAAACTAGTCCGATACCAAGTATCAATATTTGGAAAATACCAATATAAACAAAATAAATATATTTTTGGAACTGGAAATATTACAATAAAGAGACTTGATTGTGTTTTCTTTTCTTAGGATTGATTTTTTTTTATTATATTTATACTTTATATTTTAATTTACTTATTATATTTACACTATATGATTTTTATGTAAATGAGAAGCACTTCTTTAAAAAAATTCAAAGCTTAGCAGTTTTTAAAGAAACAAAATATTGGATGGGTATCAGTATTGACTGATACTCAAGGTTTCAGTATCAGAATCGGAAAAAAGTGTTAATTTGCCATTTCTAATTAAAATACAATTGATAAAGTTCAACAAGGCTGAAAGGCAATCCAAAGAGAAATCCAATAACACAGCAACAGTTCAAAACACAATAAGGCAGTTACTAATAACCAGGCTCCGAAATGTCAAGCCTTCTCAATTACTGGATACACACGAACAGTTTAAACACTCTGAAACCAGAAGGTAAACAGGAAGTGATTTTTAGGGGTTGCGCTAGTGTTCCGGTGATTACAACCTCTGCTGGCAGTGAAGGGAAATGTCCTCATTACTATCAGTAAGATACACAATACACCAAATGTATGTGGACACCTAACCATCACAGCCATATGTTCCAATTGCAAAACCATAGGCATTAACATGGAGTTGGTACACGCTTTGCTGTTATAATAACCTCCATTCTTCTGGGAAGGCTTTCCAGTAGATTTTGGAGCGTGGCATTACAACTTTTTGTACACTTTGGGGAAGGCAAACATATGAGTTTGTGGGTCAGATGTCCACATAAGTTTGGCTGTATAGTGTTTTAACTAATTATGTAATTAAGACTGCAGAAAACCAGTAGACACTGCAAAAAAATAAATAAATGCTGAATGTTATGGTGAACAATTTATCCACTTACTATCTTTCTAATTCATTGTAGGAAAATATTTTTTCCATCCATAATATATAAACTAAATGCAAAGAGTGGATGGAAGAAGGAGGAGCAGACTGAGACACACCAAACAGGCTTTGAAAATCAGCTTTGAGGATCCCAGTCTGGATTCACTTGCAATGGATTCTCTTTGAAGTAGCTCTGAATCTCTTGGAGCTCAGCATGAAGACTCAATACCCTTCACCCCCAGCACAGATCTGTCCCTCCCAGTCTGCCATCACAAATATTTCAATACATCTAAAGAGATTTATAAATATGAATAATTTGAATTGGATTTTTTAACTTTTTTCAGTTATTGTTAGACTAAGGAAGGCTGATGTTTTAGTAGATATTATTGTATTACTACACTATTGTAGTACTGATGTTCAGTGTTGGGGAGTAGCTAGCTTAACTATATTTTTAGCAGCAATAGCAATCCAGACTTTATTGTTTTTATTCATATTTATTCAATTAACATCTTTTTTTTAAATTAGTATTTCTATTCTTTTGCTCAACACTGGTCGACAGTTCTGTTTCAAGGCTCCCAGCTGCTCAGTAGGTACAAAAAATATATAACTGTATACAATTCAGCCTTTTTGTGAGTTGTCGCATCTGAATACCGTCTCGACTCCATATATTAAAAGGGCATTCTGTTTCATCCACAAACATCATATCTAGAGCTGCAACAACTGATCGATAAAATCGATAATAATCGATTATGAAAATCGCTGTCAACGAATCTCATCATCGATTAGTTGGTCTGATGGGGCATATCTCAGATTGTGTTCAGGTAAACCAGAGATCAGTTTTCTGGCCTATTCCTTGGTTCAAAGCTTTCACCAGGGAGCTTTCACATTTCACCAAACAGCAATGGCTATGTGTCAGGAAAAAAGCTATCAAATGTCTTAAGTAAATGTCCTGATTTCTGGAGTATAAAATGCTTCCACACTAGTGTCTAATTAGCCTAAGTCAGTCTCACATCTAGCTCATTATAAATAGAGATACATGATTTACACCCCCAGCTGTATGATATCCTAGGAATAATGTACACAGTACCCTGATACATTTAGAGAAACAAGGTCCTTTTTAGATATAAATGAGCAAACTGAGCAGCTAATGAGAGGTCCCCCTTAGCATTAGGTCAAAATTCACTCCAAAACCCCCCCAAAATAAACTATAGAAGTTAAATCTTGAATTGCAACAATACCACAGCCTTATGTAGCAGGGAGTTATAGACAGGGAGGGACAGTGTTTCTTTCTCCATTGTCAATCAGAGTGACACTAACCAATGTGGGCTCATGTATGTAGTAGAGGGCAGAGTGCTTTCTTCAGAGTGTGTTACACTGCCCTGTGATGTAGCATGAGCAGCACTTTATAAAGATGCATTGGCTGACTCGATGTGTCCCAGAGATCACGTTAACTACCTGGTGATAGAGGAGAGCTGGCTGGCGGGTGGGAATTGGCACATGACTGAATTAGGAACAAATGAAGAAAAAACCCTGTTAAAGAAACATTCTAGATTAGACAGTACTGACCTCCGCTCATAGAAACCTCCAGTAGTCCAATCATTTTTACCATCGGACTGGCAAAAATCACATGCTTCTGTCGGGCAGCTCATTATGTTCCTGTACCACACAGCCCCGGAGCCATGTCCACCCTCGATAAAAGCATAGCTATCAGACAACCCCAAATTACTGCTCTCGGAAGAACAGTGCCTTCCTGCTGCTCAAACACATGCTGCCATGAGCTAATCACTATCTAGTGTGATTTTCCACTTCTTTTATTGTCCTCGACCAACCATGCCGTCATTAACTTTTAATTTGTCTTTCTGCACACTGGCAGCAAGAAGCAACAATAAGCAGATCCCAAGAACAAACATAATGTCCTGTTTTTGTTTGTGGACTGCTTCCTGTATTATTTTGCTGTGGAAAGCAGCCATTTTCAGCTGGGTTGGCCAACTGATAGGCAGTAAACAGCCCCTATGCATTTTTGTGCAGCTGAAATGCAGAGCTAGTGATTAAAGCTAACAAGGTCTTCCAAACATGTGCATCTGATGAGTATTACAAAACATTCAGATTTGTTTGCTTCCAGAATGTCACCGAGGCAGCCTAGACCAGAAGCACAATCTTAAGAGCTCTAGGCTTATCAGGAAAGTTCAACCTGAGGGATTACAATGCTCTGCTCTCCTTGACAGCTTTAGCTGCTTTACCATGGAATTAAGCTCACCATAATGAGACCATGATCGTTTTGAGATGTTTTGAAACATGACAACATCCAAAATGCATACAAGAAAATGTGTTTCAGTATGTATGTAAAGAAAAAGTACTGATGATTTAATGAATATATTGCAATGCATTTGTGATGTACTCAGCAATTTTGGTGCTAATGTGTTTGTCGATGCTGTATTTTCGTTGTTCAGTTATTATGATTTATATTATTATAATGAAAATAATTTTTAATGATCTTTTTTTAATGAGATTTTTTAAACATAAGAGATAAATGTCATCTTGTTTTCCAGACAACATTGTGCAAAAATCAGTCATGTGAAAAAATAAGTACACCCCATGGAAATTCTTGGCTTTTTTGACATATTTGGACAACCAAACATTTGAGCATCTTTGAAACAGTGCCCATTAATAAAGCTGATATACTTGAACAAAACCACAAGGAAAATTAGCTTTTTAAATCATTTATTCAACAGAAATATCAATAGATGTGATATTCTTCTGTGGAAAAATTAAGTATACCCTTGGCATCAGAAGTTAGTATTGCCCCTTTTAGCAGCAAGAACTTCTTGTAAGGTTAATATATGCATAATTGTCCACCAGTCTCTGACATTGGCTTGCTGGAATTTTTAATACTAGAATATAAAGCAAGGGCTAATTCTCACTTGCACCAGTATTGGTGAGTAGGTGAACGGCATTGTGGGTAATGTAACAAAACTGTTAACGAAAGTGAAAACAGAATTTCAGTATAAAATAAACCTAGGACACCATTAAAGATCGCATCTTAACTATAAATATTGAGTGATATCATGGATTTATCTTGTAATGAAACATTTAGAGTGGTACCAATCCACAGCCCTCAGAGGTTCCTGTTTTACTGACTGTGGACTGGCGAAAGGTTTCAGATCTTCCCGGGTTACAATCTCAATGGTTCTCTGCACATCCATGTATGTTTACAATTATACCTTGATCTGAAAAGCTTATTGTGTCACATTCTTCAAAAGGATGTTTTCCTGTCAAAAACCAGTGCACTGAATTTCTTATACATGAAAAGACATATACAGGAAGTGCATATGCATGAAGGAAACTGATAGCACTTCCATGTATAAGCACTTCCTGTATGTACTGGCATACATATGCACTTCAGTTTATATGCACTTTCACGCCACTTTTGATTGAAAAAAATATATATAATTTTAATCCTCTTGCTATGCCCCTTTATTAAAATTCATTGGTGTTTCAAACTAATAAGCTAACAACAAAAAAGGTAGAAATTATTTAAGGTATAAATTATCTAAAATCAATACCTGGTATTTTCTTCTTGTTTTTTCCCCAGTGTTTTTCAAATGACACTGTATTTCAGTCCAAAGAATTTTTAATAGAGCCAAATATTCCTCCAGGATTTTTTTTTTTTTACTAACCTTCAAAACCTTTTCTTTTAATATACACACCACATGAATTTATACCACACCTCCATCAGCTTTAAAACGAGTGGATACCAATGGGTTCTCTTCATAGTATGGCTTTCCAAAGCCCAAAGAAACTTCACAAAGATACACTTCACAATATGAATAAAAAATCAGCCCAAGACAGAAACAGGAACAAACAAGATGAGACATGATGAGAGGTGTTATGAGAAGAGGTAGTGCACAATGTAACCATTCCCAGTACCTCCTACTCCACTGATTCTCACAGAAACACACAGTCAACAGTTAATTGTAATTTCACAGATCTTGCACATGTATATAAATACTGAGGATATTGTACATGTACATATACAAATAGAACTGGAGCATATGTACATACACACAGATCTGTTTTATTATTTCTATTGTATAGGTAGTTATGGACATAATTTTCTTTCTTTGATGTTACTCATCCTACTTGTGCTGCTGTGTCAATTGGAATTTCCTCTATGGGGGATCAATAAAGGTACACCTTATCTTATCTTATCTTATCTTAGTAAGTACATTGTAAGCTGCTTTGATGCAAGCGCTACAGTGAAAATAAACAGTAAATTAACTTTTCCTGCCATCGGTCTTACCTGTAGATGGGCTGGTCACTGGTGGACACATGAAAGCCTGAAGGCTGGACACACAAAGTTCACTCACAGTCCCCATTATTTTGCTGTATGAAAGTCGAAACACTAAATTTTGTCCTCACTCTCGTCTCTACTGTGACGTCTCTACTGTGACGTCTTCTTTCTCTTCTCCAATTTCAAACTGTCTGAAGATAAGTGTGTGTGAAAGTCATTTCAGACTTTCAGCAGATTACTCCAAGGTTACTCAAAGATACATCCTTCGCCATAAGGGTCTTTTTTAACATCCTCTTGACCAAATGTTGTGAGACAGAGAGTGTTTGGTAATCCTAGTACGTCTTGAAATCACAGCCTTCCTCTCTATCTGCACAGGGTCTAAAACTCAGTGCTCTTTCTGCCTCCTCCTCTGCCGCTGACTCTCTCACTCTCTCTCTCTCTCTCTGTCTCCCTTCATTCTCTGTTAATTTGCTGAATGACTACACACACCTACTTGACTACACACACCTACTTGACTACACACACCTTGTTAGAAAAACAAACACGTCAGCAGGGTTGTGCTGAAGTCAGCATACCTTGTTACACAATTAGGCGCAACCCACACAACATTTTCTGTCTTTCTCTGAAATTGCACAACATGCACACAGCAGAAGTTACAGCAAACAGTCCCACTCATTTATCATAACAAGGAAAATGTGGTAAGAAATATCCTCGTCTTACTGAAACCTATCTAGATTTTTTAAATCATCTGGTCTTTTATTGAATGCCTGAATGACTTATTATTGCCTCATTTCTTGCTGTTTCGCAGTTCCATTATCTTTCACGATCTCTTTCCATCAGTTCTTACAATAGTTAAGACTCATGAAAATAAGGCATTACTAAAGATGACGTTGTTGCTTGGCAACAGGTGGCCAAGGCAATTTGCTCGTATTCTGTAATAAATGTTCGGATCCACTCAGTATAATAGTACACTGACATTTAGGCAAATACAGTAGCCTATACTGAACACACACACACACACACACACACACACACACACACACACACACACACCTAAACTGAACCCTAACCTTAAGCGCAGTGATTTAATTTTAAATAAATACTGCAGTTTCCTTCATAGGGGCTCTTTCATTAATTTCTCAGTCATCTCTAATAACAACTCCATATACACATCCCTGCATATTTTATAGCACTGTGCAATTGCCTGAGTGATGAAGCCTCATTTTGCAAACCAAAAATCTGTTCTTTTGTTGCGCCCTTCTATACCGTTATTATTGAAGGAAGCAACTGATGGACACTTTACTACTAGGATTTGAGCTGTTTTTACTCTAAATGGAAAAATGGCATGGAATTTATCCAAAGATGTAGCTCAAGTTCAAGCATGAAACATTCATATTGTTGTTTTTTTTTGTAACAGTGAATATTAAATAAAAGGAATAAACACCCCACAGTAGCGCTATGGGACATATGGGTCACCTATGCACATATTTGTTCGTGTTTTAAATGAGCCTACTCTCCAAAACAAGACTACAGGGAACTGTAACTGTTAAACGTAATTGGTGTTTGGAGTTGCTTCTGGGTTACATCGGTGTAAGTGATTGTGTGATAGTAAAACCTTCATTATATGATGTTGAAGTGATATAAATGGGCATTGCGTTCGGCATTCTCATGACAGACTATAGAAACACTGAAATGCAGATTTTCCGGGAAAGACAGACATTGACAACGAGAGCAACAGAAATATACAGAAAGTCTGATAACCACAGATGATGAGAAACAAAGATAAAAGATAAGATTAAATAAGTGCCACGGCACATGCATTGGAGCTGTGACGGAAAATGCTGCAGCTGCACATCAAGGGGTAAAAAAAAAAAGCCATCAGAGGACACAATGTCCATTTCCCACTGACTCAGCCAGTGTCACGCTTCACATTTTAGTTTCCACTTCCAGTTTTAGGAACTACTGAAACCCATGAGTATGTACTTCCACTCTGATCTGACCTCTTTTAGATCTCACAGTGTGCAAAATGTCTGCAAGAGGACATCATTTTTTACAGCTGTTATCAAAAAGTGTGTAATTTCTAATGCTGATTAAAGGATTGATCATGTTGTCAGTCCATGTCCCTTAAACTAGAGGTTCTCAAACATTCTGAAGCCAAGGATTGTGAAATTAATTCCACAGAACAATACACGTTTCAAGAACATTATTTAATTTGTTTACAATTGGCTCTATATTGGGAAAACAAATATACAGTAAAATAATATTCTAGTACAAAACATTCAGCCAAGATAAGCAATCAACACATTACTTTCCCAACAAATAAGACTTTTTAATTAACAGCTCTAAGACCTCTATAATTTTCTCAATTTTAAGTCTAGCACCTGCTGTACTCCGTGTTACTAACATAAGGTTGCGAGTTAAAAATCCCAAGACTCCCAAGAGAGCCTCTAGTCTAACCCTAAAATTCTTGGCTCCTTGTTATTAACATTCTAACGCTAGAATGTTGCCTCCTGGTGGCCATTATATGTACTACTATTACAAAGAGGCCTGGTTATACTCTGGGTGTGTCTCAGTCAGCTCCATATCTCCCTAGGTCGTGAATCAGAATATCCAGTACACGAGTTCGGGCACTGGTAAGGACCCTGGCTCACAACAGGGTGGAACACTGATAACTCAATTTCTGGTGACATGACTACATACACAAGTATGTAAAATGTCAACAAAATTTAAATACATAAAAAAATATTTAAGTTTTATCTGTCATATAAATTTGTTAGCTTAATCACACACATTTCTGTCATGGTACTTTAAGCAGGATCGAAGGCTAGCTAATGGATTTGTTCAAAAATAATTAAACAGTTAAAAGTCATTAGAACCTAACAGACCCAACCTGTATATAGAATGTCAAAAATTTAAAAATCACTGATTTACGTAATCATTTGAGAGCTACAACAATGATAACAAGCTACTTACATTTGTAGAAGGAAGTTGGCTGAGAGCCCGTCCGCCGTTTATTTCTAACTGAGAGCTTTAAAAAAAATATGGCGTCATTTCCAGTAATGCTCCCTGGTTTTTTGCGGTGCATTATGGGATCATTTAGGGACCGAACGTTCCAGTGCACTGGAAGGATTTTGCAATTGAGACTCCCTGATCAGTGCCCTGACTACTGAACTAGGGAGCTGTTTGAGACAAACCATCTGTCACCTTCCAAATAACTCTTAAAGAAGAAGGCAAACTCATCAAGCGTGGACAAGCCACTGAGAAATTATACTTAAGTGAAAGGATAAACAATGTGTCAAAATATTGCTCAGTTAAAACAGGAAGTTTTCAGCCCAAAAATGTACTCAAGTGAAAGTAAAAAAGTTGCTACTTTTAAATGTACTAAAGTAAATAAAAGTTTTAAACTGATGAAATTCAACTAATGTCATGTTTTTCATGTGAAAAGTACATTTTATTACTTATCTAAATGATTTTTGTTTTAAAACCAGAAAACATCATTCAGTCTTTGTACGTTTGTTGATCACATGCATGACTAATGCTACACAGTTTGATCATGAATTAATCAGAAGTGCAATATCATGTAAATAACCAATACTTACCATTAGCTAAAATTTAACTTGCCGATTTAGACACTGGAATCAATGCTATAGTCTAACCTGGCATTAGCAAAGAAATTAGGTGCACTTAGGCAGTTGATTTTAACACAATTAGGTACTTACTTACCTCAGCATGCTTTTCCATTCAGATGTTATGCCTTCTAGGGAGGCAAATTAGACGCCTCATTTTATACGAGTCTTTGCTTACTATGGCAAATGAAAACATTTTACTGAGGTAGGGCGAGGTAGCTACAGCGCTAACTTCATTGCATAGCATGAGAAGTTCAATGTAGATACAATGTAGTACAATTCTTAATAGCTCTTGTTGTTGTTGATTGGTTGCTAAACTAAAATGACTGGATGCTAAACTCAGCTTGTTTGATTGATATGTATCATACAGCCCAGCTGAATGAAAGATTGAATGAAAGATTTGTAACAAGTACTTTGAGGTCTAAATAGAAATGTGATCAGTAAAAAGTAAGGGTTTTTTTTTTTTCTTGGAAATGTAATTCATTAAGAGCACAATTATTCAGTTTCAATAATACTCAAGTAAAGTGTAAATTCACCAAAACTATACTTAAATATAGTAGCAAAGTAAAATTACTCAAATATTTTCCACCCTTGAAACTCATCGCACTGAATCTCAATAGCCCAAAACCTTTCCCTGACAAAAAGTCACTGCCTGTTTTTCACTGTTCACATGAGTGAAGCGTTTCTCTCACCGAAGCCTCACCAGGCCCTGTTTCATTACTGTCTTCAATGTCACTAGATTCATGTATGACATATTTCTGTATTAGATGGATTAACATGAGAAATGCAGCCCACTGGATGACTATAGACTTTAGGAGCAGAATTTGCCCACAAGGCATTGCAATCTGATATAATTTCCTTACATAAAACACCAAAATCATGCTGAACAAAGATGTCAGTAAAAAATGTTATGCTGCAAAACTATAGAATGCAATTTGCTACAGCCAATCTGCATTATACGCAGCTAACTACAACATCTATTAATGACAGCTGACAGAATTTACTTTGGTATGTTATATGCAAGTCTATGCTTGTCTAGTAAATTCTTTTATATTTTTTTATATACAGACAAAGAAACAGGGAAGGTTTTAATCTGACGTGATCTGGCCAGGCCATGAAAAGCATACTATTTGCATTAACACTTAGTGTTTGCTATCAAGGTCATGTTCCTCCTGAAATATTCATTATCCCATGTGCTCTCCTTCCTTACTGAAAGCTAGCTAAATAGGAAAAACAGGGCCTACACATGTACACAGCCACTCATCTTCACCAGCATACTGTACTCAGAGTGTGTGTGTGTGTGTGTGTGTGTGTGTGTGTGTGTGGTTGCATGGGAGATAATGTCACTCAGTTGTTTTGGTTCTCAACCTCGCGGTCGCAGGGAAAACTGTTATTAAGAGGTACTTTGGAGATAAACTTGACTTACTGAATAATTTAAAATAACAATTAAAACCAACCAATAATTACGATACATTAGTCTACAATATTATTTGAGCATGGTGCTCCAACATGCTTCCATGGTAATCAAAGTAGCAGCAGGTGACTGTCGCACTTATCACATTTGGTGACTCAGCTGGACTCTGCTATTTCCTAGCCAGCTATCAAAGTAGTTAACACTAGACAGTTAATCACTGTTGCTATTAAACAAAGTTTTTGCTTAGTCTTGGATTTTTAAAAAAAAAAGTCTAAATAAGAACCTTTATCACTGTTGATGGACAACAATGTGATAATTGTAATGCTTTACAGTTGCTCTAGACATGTAAGTATATTGCTTAAATAGCCTGTACCAGCCATAGTGCCATCTAGTGATGGGAATTCCAAAATGTGTTGTGTGCCATGACACAAAGAAGGCCGTCGTAATCAAACCAAGAAAAACAAGAAAACCACCTAGAAAAAACACATAGTTTTAATCTGGATGTTTAAATCATAAAATGTGTTTTTCAGGTGACACAGTGGCGCAGTGGGTAGTGTTGCCACCTCATAGCTCCAGCATGTTCTCCACGTGTTTGCACAGGATTCCTCCCACTGATTGTCCCTAAATTGCTCCTGTGTGTGTATATGGGTGTGTTCATGGAGTCCTGCAATAGACTGCTGTCCCGACTGGGGTGAATTCTCCTGCCTCATCGCCAGTATTCCAGGGATTGGCTCTGGACCCAGTGCAACCCTGATCAGGATAAAGCGATTACTGAAGATGAATGAATTCATGAGTTTTTCTTTCTGGTTGTAAAAATGGTAATTATGTCTCTGAACGCTTACCAGCAGGATCCCCTGACTAATATACAATGCCTTATTGAAATCAAATTCTGGCTAAACCACTGGTGCAAACACACACCTACACACTAAAGCTGTGTAGGTGCAGAAAACATCAGCGCAGGAAAAACTGGTTGCTTTGTCACACTGTAGGAGGCATTTGGAAAAACATGTCCCCTTTGAGGGAAGAGACACAGCAATCCCATCAATACAAACTTATTCTGAATGAACACCTTTATCGTACAAAACTTTACTATCCTGATGAGAGAGGGCTTGCTGAATGGTCTGATGAGTAACACAGTGATGTAAATCACATGCTGTACCCTTCACAATCACCAAATCTCAACTCAGTTGAACACCTAGGAGAGATTTTGGCGCGACAGTGTGTTAGACAGCATTGTCATCAAAACACCAACTGAAAGAATATTTTTTGGAAGAATTGTGTTTATCTCATTTGTACCATTAGAAACACTTGTAGAATCTATATCAAAGCCCAATGAAGTCATTCTGGCAGCTTGTGGTGGCCTCAAACATTATTAAGACACTTTATATTTGTTTTTCCTTTAATTTGTCACTCCTTTATCTGTATTTATATCTTCTGGCTATGCACAACATTGTGGCATGTTGCAGTCCTGAAAGCTTGTCTCATATGTCTGTGCCTACGCAGTTTTGAAGCTTCACTTATTCCCTTAGTAATGGCTAAATTGTGATTAAAATACAGATGCTAATATTTCTAATAATGGACAAAAACTAGCAGATTCACCCACTTTTGGGTGAACAGTTCCTTCCAAACTGAATGATAACGGTTAGGCTAAGGAAGCGAGACAGCCATAGGAGAGCATGCTGGATATTGAGTAAAACTGATTAGAGCTTGAATTTCAGGGCTTAATGTCAATTATAAGATTACAGTATGTTGTAATGGAGAGCCATCTCAGTGAGATACAGGCAGAGAGACGACTGCAAAACGTTTCGGGGATAAATGGACACAGGAAGTCAAAGATCCGCTGATGGAGATAAACAGTGCTTTTGCTTTCTGTGAGGTCAGCCAACTTGGTAAACAATGCATAGCATGATGTACTTAAAGTGGACTGATGTACAGTCATGTGAAAAAATAAGTACACCCCATGGAAATTGGTTTTGTTGACATATTTGGACAAGTAAACATTTGATCCTCTTTTTAATAAAGGTGTTACAGTCTATCAAATGACACATAAAATTGACATTTTGTAGTTATTTTCATAATTTAAATTAACAAAATATAACAGATCAGTCACATGGAAAAAGTAAGTACACCCCTACATTTATCACACCTTCAAATCCATAAAATTACAATCAAGTGTTCAAGATGGAGTGCCAAGTGATTAGAACTTGCTTAGGGAGTGCAGGTGGAACCTGTCTTATTTATAAGACTGGTTCCTCTCATATCTAGTGTCTGGTGTTCCCTTTGCTATTGAAGTGTGTGGTGTCATCATACCAAAATCTAAAGAATTCTAAAAGGCCTTCAGAAAAAAAGGTTGTGGATGCCTATGAGTCTGGCAAGGGATTTAAAATTAATTTAAATGGATTTAAATAGTCTGGCAATGGATTTAATGGATTTCAAATTACTGCCAATTTGTCCAGGACTGGCCGTCCCAGCAAATTCAGCCCAAGATCAGCCCGTCTGATGCAAGGAGTCTCCAAGAACCCCAAAATTTCATCACAGGATCTGCTAGTAAGTCTTGCAACTGTTGGTTTCAAAATGCATGCTTCTGCAATCAGAAAGAGATTGCACAAATTTGACCTGCATGGTAGGTGTGCCAAGAAAAAGCCTCTGCATTGCCAATGAGCATATAGGCAAAGACCAGGCCTTATGGAATAACGTGCTCTGAACAGACGAAACAACTGTGAAGCCAACAGTCATACCAACTGTGAAGAACAGTGGTGGAAATGTTATGGTTTCGGGTTGCTTTGCTGCCTCAGGAACTGGACAGCTTACATTCATTGATTCAACTAAGAATTCTGCATCATATCAAAGAGTGCTTGAAGATAATGTGCGGCCATCTGTCCAAATGTTGAAGTTGAACCAAAAGTGGACCTTTCAACAGAATAATGATCCTAAGAACACTAGCAAATCCACCAAGGAATGGGTCATACAGAAGAAATGGAGGGTTATGGAATGGCCTAGTCCATGCCCGGATTTGAATCCCATTGAAATGTTGTGGGGGGATTTGAAACGGGCAGTACATGCAAGAAAACCCTCAAACATCTTGCAACTGAAAGAATATTGCATGGAAGAGTGGTCAAAAGTTCCAGCAAGCCTGGTAGACAATTTTGCAAAATGCCTACAAGAATTTA
Organism: Ictalurus punctatus; assembly: GCF_001660625.3. Lineage (NCBI taxonomy): Eukaryota > Metazoa > Chordata > Actinopteri > Siluriformes > Ictaluridae > Ictalurus > Ictalurus punctatus. The sequence goes on from NC_030417.2 coordinate 24,149,184, forward strand.
GTTCTGTTAAAGGGGGCAATACTAGCTTCTGAAACCAAAGGTGTGCTTATTTTTCTACAGAAGAATATCACATCTATTGATATTTCTGTTAAATAAATGATTAAAAAAGCTAACATTCCTTTTGGCTTTGTTCAAGTATATCAACTTTATTAACAAACACTGTTTCAAATGTTTGTCAAAAAAGCCAACAATTTCCATGGGGTGCACTTATTTTTTCCACATGACTGTAAATTAGGGGATTAATGGCATTTATTGCACATTAATTTGACACCCACTGAGTAGTGTTAGAGAGTGTGTTGTGCATTTTGGTAAGCCAAAGGCCAAAACTGTTGATTGTTATCCATTATAACAGACAGGAAGTGATATAATAATTTATATATAAAACAACCTGAAATGCTGCACTGTGAACCTGGAAAAGGCTTATTTAAATAAATAAATAAATAAATAAAGACCAGGTTTGCAATGTTATAAAATGGGGTGTGTGGGGTCTTTGGTGATATGTTTTATGTAAATAAAAACTGAATAAACAAAAAATCTCCAAAGAAACATCCACTTGCTAGCCACTTTATTATGAACACCATGCAGTTATCCAATCATATGGAAAAAGCACAATGCAAAAAAAAATCATGCAGACACAGGTCAAGAGGTTCCGGTAATGTTCATATAAACATCGGAATTAGGGAAAAAATGTGACCTCAGTGATATTTACCCACGGCATGGCTGGTGGGCTGCTTTGAGTATTTCAGAAACAAGAATTTCCTGGGATTTTCCCACACAACAGTCTCTAGAGTTTCTACAGAATGGTGCGGAAAACAAAAAACATCAAGTGAGTGGCAGTTCTGAGGCTGGAAACACCTTGTTAATAAAAGATTTCAGAGGAGAATGGCCAGACTGGTTTGAGCTGACAGAAAGGCTACAAACCTTGAACCTTGAGGTAGAGGGTCTACAAAAGCAGAAGACTACATCAGCTTCCACTCTTGTGAGCCAAGAACAGGAATCTGAGGCTACAGTGGGCACAGGCTCACTGAAAATGGACGGCTTCTGCCTGGTCTGATTACTCTTGATTTCTGCTGCAACATACAGATGGAAGGGTCAGAATTTGATGGCAACAGTGGACTATGGACTCAACCTGCCTTGTGTCAACAGGTCAGGCTGATTGTGGAGAATGTATTCTTGGCACACATTGTGCCTCTTAATACAAATCAGCATGAATGTGCAGCTAACAAATCTGTGATATAATCATGCCAACATGGATCAGAACCTTTCCAACACCTTGTATTTTCCATGCCATAAAGAATTGGATCTTCTGAGGGCAAAGTCAGGTCTTACCCAGTACTAGTATGTTGTTCCTAATAGTGGCTGATGATCGTACATTAAGCATTTCAAAAAAGTGGTCTTGCTGTTGTATTCTATGTCCTCTGAATTCATTTGAAAATGTTTTAGTCACAAGACACCATACATCCATCCATTTTCCATATCATACACAGGGTCATGGGGGAAGCCTGGAGCCTATCCCAGAGAACTTGGGGCACAAGGCAGGGTACACCCTGGACAAGGTGTCAACCCATTGCAGGGCACATTCACACGCTACGGACAATTTGGAAATGCCAATCAATCTACAACGCACGTCTGTGGACTGACAGAGGAAGCACAGGGAGAACATGCGAACTCCACATGCACACAGGGTAGAGGTGAGATTTGAACACCCAACCCCAGAGGTGCGAAGCAAACGTGCTAACAACTAAGCCACCGTGCCCCCACAAGACACCAATATTCAGATTTTCCCTGAACAAATGTCTCTTTCCCATTGTTGCTCATTTCTTCAACTCGTACACAAACGTGTGTTCCAAATAATTGTTGTCATCATATTAAATTACCACAAAATCACTAATCATATTCGAGAGCCATTAACATGCAGAAATGTTGAAGACTCTATGACAGAAGATCTCCTGCAATGGACCACTGCAACCACAGTCTCTATTCTGAGATGTGCTATTCCGAGATGCAACGAGCACTCAGCAAGCTGGCCAATGAATAATTAAGATCTTTTCCATCTTTGATATAGCACAACAATACAGCATGGCCATTATGACAAAACGAGCACTTTCAGTCAATTGTTCATGCTGTAATACTATAATACTATCATAAACCACTATGGATTATACAGTAATACATTAAGGATCAAGAGTCCTGGAATGCCAGTTTATAGCACTGCCTGAAAACGTCTCCGCATCGCATATGAGGAGTTAGACAAAGTTCTAGGCCACAGGTTCTCAAAGCTGGTCTTGGCGTACTCCCTGTCTTGCACATATTATTGCGTTTCCTATTCTAAGACAACCCAAGAAGTGCTGTTAATTAGTGGCTTAGTTTTACATTTGGGAGCAGGGGGGGAACAAAAATGTGCAGGACAGTGGGGTACTCCAGGACCAGGACCAGAGTTGGGAACCTGGGGGGGGGGGGGGGGGGGATCATGGTTATAGAATGTGATTATGAAAAAAAGCACTAGGGTTGGGCACGGTCTTGAGGAAAAAGCCTTGACGCAGAATCAGTTCAGTTAATAATTCACACCTCCTGTCTTTTCCATCCTCTGAAACTTGGCGCGCGCCGCGAGCACTTCGTACGCATTAAGAAACAAAACCCACAGGAACGATAGAGTGCGTGCAAAAACGATGCTACAAGAGACGATTCCCTCAGTCACGACTCTGCATCATGAAGAAGTGCGAATGTGCGGTAAAGGATGCGCTCTTACCGTGGCTTTCCGCCTCCATGCCGGCTGTAGGAGCCTGGGAGAGTGGGAGAGTGGGAGGCGCTGCTGGCGCAATGCTGATCTCTGCTAAGTGCTGTCTCAGAGTCTCTCTCTCTCTCTCTCTCTCTCTCTGAGATGTTCTGACCGACTATCCTGCGCCACCTCTGATACGCTTTTATACTTGCATTATTTCTTATTCTCTATCTATATGACTCCTCCTTTTCAGCATGATGTCACGCCCTGAGTGCTGTGCTATGCATTAGGACTACAGCACATCACGTAGGCTACATGATACAGGACACTTCAGAGGCAATAGGAATGTTGTGGTTCTGTCTACTCAATCCGTAATATGTGCTTTTAAGGTTTTGATAGAAAAGAAACTTGTTTGCACACTTGGGTTTGTCATTGGTTTAGTTTAAGAGGTCCAGAGCTGCAATAATTTCATGTTGGCACTCACACATTTGCGCTTAAAGTTGGGGGGTTTAAGGAGAAATTCAGATTTAAAAGAAAAACTAAACTCAGGGTATGGGTTTTAGGGACACGAATGATGACTAGTAAAAAAAAATAAAATAATAGAAAAAAGATTTCTTAAACCATAAACAATAATGTCGGGATTAAGTACCCTTGGAATTTTGAAAAAATTCTTGTTGTTTTTACCTAGGGGAGAGTGGGGTCAGTTATCAGTTGCGCCAATTAGCAAGAAGTTACAGTGACGACACTGTGCACATGCGCATTAGCAGTAGTGATGGGAAGTTCGGATCATTGTACTGATTCGGATCTTTGAATCTCGTTCGGCAAAATAAATGAATCTTTTCCGAGTCATTTCATTCATTTCAGCAGAATATAATTAAAATGTTACATGTTAAATTCTCCAACACATCTAGTACTTACACAAGCGATCATATTTGGAATAAAAAATAAACTATAGGCTAATGCAGCCAAGGCCGAATTATGAGAAACAGAAATGATTCATTTATAGCTTAGCATTAAGTCTTCAGGTGATGCAGTCTGTTAGTTCACCTCACCTCATGATCCAATTCGTTCTTTCTTTTGTCATGTCACATTTGTTCCCCGGAAACAGAAATGATTAGTTCACATCTCGAGTCTTCGAGTTCGTTCAACCCGTGACCGCTCCACGTCAGAGCTCCATAGTCTGAATGCAGTGAAGCTGTGGTGTGATGCACAAACTACTCGAACCCGAAGACTCGAAATGTGAAATAATAATTTCTGTACAGAACCTATGGGGATGTTGCAGCGTAGGCATGGTCAAAAATGAACGAATCACTCTCTGAGACAACTCGTTATTAGACCCCTGTGGGTCTCTACTGGTAATATGTTGCCTTCTATTGGTGGCATGTTATGTATAGTGGATGCCATTAAGGACCAATAATGGTAATGACACTGGTCTTAATGGTTAGCTGATGGTTTGTAATGGTATTTGTAGTGGAAACCCTTAGAACTTCTGTGATGGTTTCTGTTTGGGGTTTTTTTCAGCAGGGTCCGTACATTTTAAATTCAGTTTTAATAGTAATTATCTCTTTTGAGTGACCAATGATGTTTTTAAAAATTGTTGCTATTTGACAGATGTTCTGTGGTTTGCCTGCCTATAGAAGTGCCCAGCTTCCGTAGAGTTATTTTTGCGCGTAGTGGTCAAAACACTGTGCTAATAGAGGTCCAATAGGGCCAGGATTCTCTCTGCCCCATGTTTGTGTTTCACTGGAGGAGGAGCAGTGGACAAGACTGAGACAAGTGACAGAGTTGCTAGATCGGGCTAGTTAAAAAAAATACTCTGTGGTCACAAAGATCTTGTTTTACGGAAAATTACTGGAATAAACCTATGACTATTTCACACAGAAAAGCAAAGGTTGAGTGCAGACAGTAGGACTACTCTAAGATATATTGCAAAGACTGGGAGAAGCAACAGAGGTTTTTGGAGAAATGTCCATACATCATAAAAGGGGTGGGGAAAATAGTATTTCACTCATTGAGAAAGGTTGAGATAAAGGAGAAAATCTGTACACAATATTTGGTGTTGCTGTGTTTCACTTGTGGTGATATTGATTGGGAGAGCTAAAATCAATATCAATAGCTCAACAATTAAACTATTAGGCTTGACAAGTACATTATATCCCATAGTCTTATTAATAATAATAAAAGTTGTAACTCTTTCATTCAAACAAAAAAATCATTCCTCAACTCTGACACTCAGCACAGGAGTACCACAAGGCTGTATGCTGAGCCTGTTTCGTTATTCTCTGTATACCCATGACTGTATAGCATCTTAGAACATCAACACCATTATCAAATTCGCAAATGACATGACTGTGGTGAGGTTGATCACCAGAGACAATGAGTCTGCCTACAGAAAGGAGGTACAGAGGAATATGGTGTAGTGCACAGAGAATAATCTGACTCTAGACATCAAGAAAACAATAGAACTCATAATTGATTTCAGAAAGAGGCGGGATGTTCACACACCACTGCATATCAACGGGGAGATGGTGGAGAGAGTGTCCAGCTTTAAATTTCTGGGCACACACATCTCAGAGGACCTCTCATGGACATGATAAACATCATGGCCCTAGTCAAGAAGGCACAAAAGTGGCTGTACTTCCTAAGAACACTCAGTCACAACTGCTCTTGGTGTCATTCTACTGCTGCTCCATTGAGATTGTCCTCACACATGGTATGCTGGTGTGGTATGGAGGCAGATCTGCAGCTGATAAAAAGGCCTTGCAGAGAGTCATAAAGACTGTGCAGAACATCATCACAAACCAACTGTTACCTGCCCCGGACAACATATTTACCTCCTGTTGCCTGCAGAAAACATAATATTCTTAAGGATCCATATCACCATGCCCATCGTTTGTTTGAAATGTTGCCTTTTGGAAAAAACTACAGGTCTATCAAAACATGCACCACAAAATTCATGAAGTTTCTATCCTAAAGCTATGACGATACTGAACTTTGAACTGAAAACACACCCTCCAACTACAAGACATCCTTGATATGCAAGAACTATCCTTGTGCAATAACATTATGAGTACTTTATTCCATTTACCATTTATGTTCAATAACATTATGAGCACTTTATTTCATTTATGTGGAATATGGCCTTTGTAATATGCACTCAATTATTTTGTATGTGTATACGTTGGTAAGTCCATAATTTCCTTGTATGTTTGTACAATGGCAATAAAGAAATCAATCAATCAATTAAATCGCTATTTCACTGGGAGGTTCATACTTAAGGCTAGTGAGAAAACAGCAAGAGTTTGTACGTATGATGGAAAGACCTTCATATAGTTGGACTATATATAGCCGTTCTTGCATCCGAACAGTAAGGGCTCCAATACCAAATATCTCGATCTTGGGTGGTCTCTCTGCTACTAATCCAGAGTTCCCACAGGAGCTAGGCTGCGGGCGGGTTCAGGGATACACACTAGTTTCACCCTTCTTGGAGGATGTGGAGAGATGGTACCTCCTACTTACTCCATAGTGTTGTTGGAGGACTTCAATGCTCATGTGGAGAATGAGGGCAATATAGGAGGGGTGTGACTGGGAGGAATGGCCTCTCGGGTGTGAACCAAAGTGGTGAAATATTTTGAGACTTTTGTCCAAGCCAGGGATTGTCAATTGATACTAGAGCACCTTGGTCAGTGGTCAGTGATTGCTTTTGATTGTATCACCAGAGTACGTTTTGCAGAGCTGTCAACTGATTGCCACTTTGTAGTGAGTCTAATTAATTGCACAGGGCACCAGCCAGATTTACATGGTAAACCCAGGAGAGCCTTCTCAGTTGCTTGGGAGAATCTACAGTGAGGATGAATTGAATTCACTTCTACAAAAGGGCTTCCTTCATGTATTGAGTGAGGTCGCATCTGTGCTTTGGACCATGTTCAAGTTCTCAATCACAGAGGCAGCTGCAAGACACTATGGCCGGATGGCTGTTATTGCAAAAACATGGCTGTAAGCCTAAAACGCCTTGATGGACAGGGCTGATTCCTGATCCAGTTTAGAGGTATAGGTAAGGCAGAAACGTTGTGGCCTATGCATTTACTGAAGCAAAAGCTAAAGTTTATAGAGGCCATAGAAATGGCTTGGCTCCAAAGCCCCAAAACTGCAAAGATATTCTGGCAAAGGTGGAGTCAAGACCATGCACAAGCTCTGTTAAGAAAGTGCAGGTGAGTGCTGACCTCTACTAAAGATAGTTCTGAGCAATGAAGTAGCAATTTGATGAATTCCTCAACCCAAGGGACATGCACTTATTTGGAGTCCATCTCTGTGGCTGAGGTTACTATGGTAGTTAGAAATCTTCATAGTGGCTATGCTGCAGGGGTGCATACGATTCAGCTGGAGATATTAGAAACTGGACAAGTTTTTGATCTGAAATATTTTTTCTTCAATAGCTTCCTTCTGCTTTGAAGTATATTTTAAGGGGATTTCAGGCATACAAATTATTAACAGGAAGGACTGGACTTGGTTCTGGAGGCATTAACACTAACACAGTTGGTGTTGAGTTCTACTTGTTAAAAAAAAAAAAAAAAGCGACCAAGGGTGTGTCCCAATTATAGGAAAATCACACTCCTCAGGAAAAGTATTATAACTCAAGAATTAAAATTTATGGCATTCATGATGGCGTGCTATTTTTACATATTATTTAGTATAGTAATATGGTTTGGGATAAAAGAAAATAGATGACAAATAATGGACTGTGAACTGTATGTCATGTTTTAGGAATCTGAACCTGGATGCTGTAATGCTGCACCCTGCAGATATCTGTAGGGAGTTATTTTTGGTCCATATGTTATCATAAAAGCTTACATTTCACCTAAATCCTAAACTGAATTATCTTTTATCCTCTTGAAGGGCTTGTTAATGAGCTGATGAGCCAAGTCAGCCAGTTGTGTCAGGTTCACTCAAAAGACCAGGGCTGAGAAAAGTTACTTAACGGAATAACGAGTCAGCGCTCCATTCTATGATTTATGAATGCTGGAGACTAACATGATTAACATTTCCATTATTTATACATTTCTACAATGAAATGTAGCCATGTACCTATATCGAATTTAACCAGTAACATGTAATTTATTTTTGCATAAACCTAATTTCGACAGTTACATTACAAATATTATCAATGTCTTTCATTTACATGAACTGCCTTATACAAGCCCAAACATGGAAAAGTAACTAAAACCTTAATACATCAGTTAACATAACTGGAACAGCTTGATGAAAAACATTATTTTGCAATTTGTCCACAAGTCATATTCTGCACGAATGCATTTTTATGAACAACCTGAAAATTTCACCAAAAAAAAAAACACAACTTTATTGCACCTGTATATTTATATTCATATAGTCTCAATATTGAACATTTCTTCTTAGTCTTGAAAGGGCATCATAAAGGTACAGAACCAGTGGTGTAAATGATCATGAATTAAAGATCAGTGTATTCTTCAGCATTGGTTCTACTGAAAAGAACAGAGTAACATTTCTAACACTAACACATTCAACAGCGCTCACAGTTCTTATGTTCCTCCAGACACGGAGTTCCGCACAGCACTCGCACGTCTGTCCACTGAGAAAATTCTACAGTTACAGTCCAAAAACCCTTTAATATATTAGGCTTTATTTGTGAAATACATGCGCATTTAAATATGCGTCTCATTTTTAAATGATAAAGTAGATCTCTCTTAGGATAATCTATTAATTTTTTTCAAGGCAACTTTTTTCTAAAATGGAAGTATCTTGGGGAATTAACTCTTGACTACAAGGATGTTTAAGGAAGTCACACAGAGCACAAGTGGGACTGTACAATGTTCTATTCCAGAAAGCTTCACATCTTACACACTATTAGTCTGTGGCTAGGTCTCTGGAGTAAAATAAACCTTTTGTTCTAAAGCATTATAGTACATTTCCAGAAAAAAAGTTTACACTCTGGACTATGAATGATCAGTGAAAATGAGGGATGAAGAGGATAATGTTTGCACTGTAGAAGAGGAACAGAGAGAACATTTTTAAGACCTGTCTGACTTGCATAGAAAGTAGGAACAGTGGCATTGGCATGTAAAATCTGAAATACACACTACAACCTTCCCTGCGGATTTCTAAGGGATGGAGCACTGCTGATGCAGCCTCTCCAATGATGAAATGGATGGATATGTTTTATATTGAAGCAGCCTGGCCTTCAGACATGTTACAGATGGACATATTATTCATCCCATCTAAGGATGAAACATTAAGGGTGCATCAAGCTTGTAATTTTTGGATATTAGGTAATAGATAGATGAGGGATTAGGTTAAAACAAAAAAGAATAGGGAACCGCGTTTTCTTCAACAACATTCAATGTGATAAGCAGACAATATGGAGGATTCAGGGAGGATTCAATGAGGCTCATATAATATTAATAACCATACAAAGAAATAAAAATGAGCGAGACTGCTGGCCTTATATAGCTAATATGTAGCAGATTACTCATCGGGCCATTGGGACTATATTATATATCAAATGTGATGAAGTGAAATAAAATATCTCTAAGAAGAGGGGGAAAACAACATCAAAAAAAAGCAGATGAATTCATTTTTGAGAAAATGTTGTTCTTGTCAATAGTCTAGGCAGTAGTGTAGGCCCAATGTTTCCACAACCCAATAATAACAGCACTGCTGCCCATCACTATCAGTTTCCAGGATATATTTGCCTCCTTTCCTGAAATAGCAAGATACAGTACAGTATTTCACCATGGACTCGAGTTATATGTGGCTAAAATTGTTTATTATGGCGGTCTGAACCTGACGCCACGATACATTGGTCTGCTCAAACCCAGGCCCCATTTATTCAGAATCCAAATACTGGACTTCAGCCCCTGCAGATGGCTTTGGTCTCATCGCTTTATTTACTTCCCACACAAGCTTCTCGCATTTCTGGAACGTTCTCAGAGAGATCACGCAGCTTCTCCAATAAGGCGGTCGAGCCAGGGAGTGTGAATAGAATCCCCGTCTTGAATCTGTAACAGAGTGACACAAAGCAGGTTATAAATATATCAAAGCCTTAAACATTCTATTCTCGGACATGCCCTGATTAGGAAACATTGTAAAGATCCACACTTTGATAGCCAAACTTTAATCTAATCAGTTGATTTTAACGTTTTAAGAGAAAACTGCAGCTGTATAGTTTTAAACACAAATCAAACAGGTTGAGTTAGTGTAGGCCTTGGTTACTACTAATAATGCATAATGATGTGTAAAAACTAGGGCTGTCAATTTAATGCGTAAAAGTGCGATTAAATATAGAAAAAAACAATGTGTTAAAACAATTAACGCATTTAACGCACCCTGCCCCGCCCCAGACCTGTACGTCATCTTATATTGCATGCAGTTGCTTAGTGACGAGCATGGTGCAAGGCAACGACCAAACTCTGCTTGGCCCTCTGAAGGAAAGTTTTAAATTCAAAACCCATCCAGATGGAAGCACCAATAAGACTTTTACAAGTCTTCTGCACTACCTACAAATAAGGAATTTGCATACTGTCGAAGAAATTCTAGCTTGAAATACCACCTGAACTCAAAGCATGTTTTAGCGAGCTGAACAATTAGCACAACCTCGGGTGCTACAGTCAACACAGTCCGCCAAACCACACTGACCGAGAGCAGGCAGAATAAGTCTACATCGGAAAAGCTAAATGGATTGCTGTGGAATCTAGGCCTGTTAATATGGTGGAAGACAAGGGGTTGATGAAAGCATCTCGTATCACGTCCTCCGATACAACCTAAAGTTTTATGTGTAATATGTTCTACGTTGAATCAAATGAATTAATATATTTCTTTCTAAAGCTACTTTTTGTAAGGTCTATTCAATGCTTTTCCTATCTAACACAATAAGGACTTTAAATGACCTTTTGGGGGGATAATTTCTCAGCCACAACTGAAGTGCGATTAATTCGATTTTGTTTAATACGATTGTTTTGATTTCGATTAAATGCACATTATGCAATTGATTGCTTGAAAGTTTTAATCGATTGACAGACCTAATAATAATGTTTTAATGGCAAAGGACCGATTCACTAAGCATGCTGTAGTTTTTCCTGGTTTCTTAAACGTTTTTAAACAGCAATGTACTTTTGGAATTTGTGAATAACCCTTGCGTTTATATATGCCCAAGTTTACAGGTTCATACAATGCTACCCTTAGCTTGGCAACTATCTGACTGCTATATACCATTCAAAATCAGATCAGTTCTTAGAGAGATTATCAGGGCTGATAGATTTAGGACTGATGGAAATATCATAAACTGGCAACCATCCTTGGTGACCTCTATATAATGACTTCTTCATAAGGATGTATATAGGTATCTGTATGTATTACAAGCCTGACACAGGGATTACTACACTGGACATACACAAGTATCATAAAGACTGTCTTATGTTCATCTCAGGACTCTTAATAACCTGTTCATACCGAATATTTTACATCGTTTCAACACATGTAGTACTATTTGCCTTTTCTCTATATGGCTGTATACTGTAAAGATTTATAATCTTGGATGGGCTACATTTTGAGTCTGGATCCTCTCAAGGTTTATTTCCCCTCAAAGTTGGCTTGCTCTTTAAGGATCTACAACCTGAGTCGGTCACAAACAGCCTTGCATCTCTTGTTAAAAGTGCTATACAATTAAATTTGAATGTAATTAACACAAAGATTAAATGACTGTTCAGTTCAAGTTACTTCATATTTTTTACATTTATTTATTTATTTATTTTAAATGGTGCCAACATCTTTCTCGGGTGATCAGATCACAAGTGGACAGCGGTAAATACAGGTCTGAAAAATATCAGTAATAACATGAGAATTTTAACACCTTGGTGAAATTCAAAGCGACAGCATGTTATTAATACTGCTTTGTTAAGAAATGCCGCATGACTTTATAGTTTACATTTGGAAGCGGCAGATTTTATTTGTTTGCCATCAGACAGCACCATTTACTGAAACCTTATATGGTTGTGCAGAATTGCTATTCTAAATTCAGCCACAGAACAAAAAGGTCGGAAAAGATGTAAATCAATCTACAGACTTCAACCTGCTGTCTGCTGGACATGCACAGGAAGCACAAAATGCATTAGAATGTTATTAGATATGTTAAGAGTTTATAGCCCTGTGCACTGTCAAGTTCATTAAAGCTGTGTGTGTGTTTGTGGATTTTTTTTTTTTAAAGAACTGAAAAGTTTTCCCCCAATCCACAAAGTCTGACCACACATGCTCAAGCGCTCCCTATACAGTGACATGCATACAACTCACATTTTATTTTGTCAAGCCATAAACTAAACTAACTTTGGGGTTTCAGAAGTGCAATTTTAGAAGCAGTAAAATAATTAAAATAATGTTCCTTATACAATAATGCCACATGTATATAGAAATTTCTTTCAAAGCAGACGGATTTAGAGAGTGTCTTGTTCTTCAGAATGTCTTAATGGCCGGAAAACACAGTAACCAGGATTTTGGTGTGTTTTTAGTACTGATATGAATTAATAACCTCAAAAAAAGGTGCAGTGATCTCTAAGTGTCTTTGAATAACCAGTTTGCCCCAAACTCCACATCCAGGTCAGTGCATGACAGTGTCTTTTGTATGCAGTGTGCCTATTACTCAACTGAAGGGCTTGAAAACCGATAAAAAACCCCAAGTCTTCACCTCGGATTATAAATGTGATTTAGTACAAGGTTATTTGCTGTTTTTATGGGGCAGCTGTGGATCAGGTGGTAGAGAGGATTGTCCACTAATCGTAGGGTTGGCAGTTCAATTCGTGGCTCACATGACTCCACATGCCGAAGTGTCCCTGGGCAAGACACTGAACCCCAAGTTGCTCCTGATGGCAAGCTAGCGCGTTGCATAGCAGCTCTGCTACCATTGGTGTGTGCATGAGAAACAGTGTAACGCACTTTGTAGAACCGCTAAGGTTAAAAAAAGCACTACATAAGCGCAGGCCATCTAGAGGGTAAAACATTTTTGTGTCCCAACGAACGACTCACAGAGCTATGCATTAATTACATGTCTCAACACGAGTGCTCCAACCAAAGAGATCTGCTTTTTCATATTATTATTATTATTATTATTATTATTATGGTATGATCCACTATGCAAAATATACCTGTGCACTCTAAATTTGGAGCTGGAGAAATTATTTCGATAGAGTTGTCTTTGACAAATTAGACACACATTCTGAATTAGTCATTGTAAAAAAAAAAAATCTTCCTACCATTCTGTGTGAAAACAGTACGCATTTCATTTGTTTTTTTGGGCACTCTACCTGCTTCTGGTTCATCCGCCATTTTGAATTTGCAACCGCAATATGCTTTAACTACTGTGCTTGCTATTGGTTACAAGCATATGATGACAGTGCATTGGAGATATATTTGATAAATCATTAGGCCTATCGATAGGAAATAAAAGTGGAGATTGTTTTATTGTGGTTTTTTTTTTAGTGTTTATTTTAAAAACAGGTGGAATTTTAACTGAGCCCCAGGCTCGCATTTATTCAGTCTGCGCGTTTCAGTGCACTTTATAAAAAAATAAAAAAATAAATAAATTTAAAAAAGGGGAAAAACCCCCAACACGACGACTGCACCACTGTTCTAGACCGTCATTGTTTAAAGAAATCTCTTTTCTGACTCCATCCTACACTCACCCATCATGTCAGTAGCGATGGCCCCAACTGTTCCTCCTCCCTCCTGGTGTGACAGACCACATGTTGCGCCGATCCTGGATCTTCTGGAAGACGTTAAAACTTCTTCTCCTTTCTTTTTTAAATGACTTTATCTTCTTTACCTATTCGTTTGAAAGGACATTATCGTTTTCAAATCAGCATCGTAACTAATCAAAACATCGATGTATAAAGTACAGGTTAAAAACCTCACCTTTCCACTGTCAAACTCTTCGTCCCATTCGTCGATTACAGTGTCGTGTTTGGCATCACGTGTGTCCTGCATGGCATCTCTGCTTATGGCAGAGCACTCTCCATCCCAACTGAGGACTGAACACAAACAGGAACAACTCATGAACATGAGTGACTGATGGTTCAAAGGGCACATGGTGATTAACACAGCTGTGTTTCTTCGGTCCACGATGAAATGTCTTATCCCAATGTTTCTCATAATTGTCTTAGCTCTTAGATGTTTTAGCACTATTTCGAACATTCCTGCTTTAGTACATTAGCTCAGTGCTGAGCACTTCATAAGCTGAATCATGTGTATTAAAAATAAATTAAATAAATAAAACAAGCAGAACTTGATGTTAACTGTAAAAAAAATCACTTCTTATTTGGTCACATAATGTCAGCCACGCTGTAAGGGTGTGTATCTTTCTACCAGACAAATTTTATTCCCCATACATTCACTAGTCATTAAAGAAAAAATCCATCATAAGTGACATTTATAATTAACATGTGTTACAACACAAGTTGACTTTTGTTGTTGTTGAATGTTTTTCACTGACATCCTGGTCTATTATCATTTTGGTTAGTGGTTTCCTAAATTACCCACAATTCCATTCTTCTATCCTCTATCTAATAATACTGGTGCTGGTGGGATATAGCCCTTGCTCCATCTCTGCCTAAAGCGACAGATGCGGCAGCGCATCGGATCATCTGTCCGGCTCGCTCACTTCCACATCTGTACACTCTGCTCAAACAGATCGGGTTCTAAAGCTTCAACCAGCACGATAATAAAGCCGTCAGCACCGTCACGCTTGATATCTAATAATAGCTAACAAGCTGAGCCAAGCAAGTTGTCAGCCACGCTCCCTCATTCTGGAACTTGCAGTCCAATTTTTGCTGTCTCTACTATTTCTATGTAAAAGTTCTCTTTTATATGATATTGAACACCGTCCCCCCACCCTCACCAATTTTTCAGCTCTTTTAGGAGTTTGTAGAAGCTAACAGCAAAACATGACTGCCATTACTTGTTTTTGAGTGATATGTAAGTAATGATCCCATGCGATGCCAGTGATGTTCATGGGAATAACAATTATACAGCATCAATCAACAAATTAACATCAGACTCACTCAACAAATAGTCGATAATAACCTTATTGTGGTTTAGAGTGGACGTATAATACCGTATAATACGGTAGTACCGTAAGTAATGTTGTATGTGTGGCAGTTAATACTATTTTTGCTAAAACAACACATCTCACTCTTGTTGCAGTATACACAAAGGTTCTTTACGGTAATATTTAAAGATTTCCTTTTTGCTAACAAGAGAGCTAAGGTTCCCAATTCTATGATTTGATGGGAGTTTTATTCCTAACGTCTTCATTCTTAGTACTCAGAGGACAAGTTCCATTTGCATGATTTCATCGCTCCAGGGGAACAGTAGATGAAATATGTGGCACATGGAATTAGTTGCTTGCCAATGGTATGATTGCTCTTAGGTTTTTCCCAATAGCCAGTAGTTCTCATTAATAAAGTATTCAAAGGAATATGTGGTTTGTCTTTTTCATTTATATCTATATAAAAATTTTTTTATTTAAACCCTGTAAAGTACTAGTTTGACCTCACCTTCAGTTCCGTATGCTTTATTGGTGGCGTTCTTAAGCAGTTCCTCGACTACACTAGAGCTCTTCTTGCCGTCCCAGGCCGCGGTAGCAGGACGGGACTCTTTCCCAGATGCCTGCTCTGAATCAGCAGCGTCTCTGCTTCGCTTATAACCGTCCTGAACCTGGCTGTCCCAGACCACCACTGCAGCTGGGGGACAAGTGAACAGTAAGACACACAGCAGTAGCATATGAAAATAGTACAACAATAGTACAACCCTTAATTTATGAGACATTTCCCTTCAAATAAATATCAAGCATCTTGACCTTTCACAAGTCAAAAAAAAATATATATATATATATATATATATATATATATATATATATATATATATATATATATATATATATATATATATATAAAATAAAAAGACATTTATCATCAGTGGTCACAGTGGGTATACTGGTAAAGACCCCTTTTTGAGATTTTAACTGTTTGCTAGACATGATTAAGATGCACAAATTATTAATTTTAGGAATGACCAAAAAACATTATTCAAATTGGTAGCAGTGAATGCATTAATTCATACGATACAATAGACAATGCAGGTTATTTAAACGTTCCAGTGCTGTGACTTTAGAACAACATATAAAGCACAAACAAATTGCTAGAACCTCACGCTCACTTTTTCCAACGTTCACTGCAGCATCGTTCGTCTTGGGACTATCAGGGAAAACAGGCTGATGCTTTTTGAGAGGCGCAATTAGTTTTATCGTCTCTCTCCGTATCTGCTCAGTATACAGGGCATCGTTTTTAATCATGATCGGTCTCGTAGTGTCTTCAAATATTAAATTATTTGGGCAATGTCACTTTGGGCAAAGACAAATTAAACAAATGGGTTTGTGGCGCATTTCCCAGAAGAAACATTCTGTTGTCTATTTTCTCCCAGAGCACTTAGCTTTCAGAATCCAGGTTACAGTTCTTTGATAAAGACACACGGCTGGCCTGTAGATGCCTGTATGAGGTACTGAGACAGGGAAATGGCACCAATTAATGCCAGGAACTACCTCTAGCTGATAAATTACCAGATTTGTCTTGTGTTTTGATAAAAGCCAGAAGACGATAACTAGTAGATAAATCAGTAACTATAATGAATCCTTCGCCAAACTGAATCATCATGCTCAAATGCTTATGTCGACTATGTTTTGACCCCTACATTTGAAGAGATAGTCCTCACTGCAGAAGTCCAGGGTTAGAGCTGGACCTGATCCAATTCCTCATATAACCGTAACCCATGAGACAACACACTTAACACATTTTTATCGAGCCTTGAATGCACAGAAACACCCTTTTTTATTTGACTATTTTTATTTGAGGTAGGAGGAGCTTGATCAAACCAGACTTTTGGCTTGCAGCAAGGGGTACTTGGCATTACAAACCAGAGATCTAGAAATTGTGTATCCTGAGACTTACTTTAACTCCATATCAATACTTTTTTCCCTGAATTTCTGCACTGTTGCCGATCTGGAATTTAAAGGTACTCGTGCCTTTCACGTTAAAACAGGTGAATGAAAACTACTTATGAGACACATATTTGTGGAAAGGCACAAATATATGTATTTCACATATATTTCCACATATATTTGTGGAAGCCGTATACGAAGCTACCATCAGTACCTGTGCTGGGTTTGCACGTCTTCTCCAGCACCACATGGTTGGTCTGACTAAGTGGCTCGCCTCCAGCATCATCCCCATGAGCATCCTCGGCCTCGCTCTGGTGCGCTTCTCTTTTCCTCTTCTTGGCTTTTTTCTTCGGCACACTCGAATCCGGCAACTCTGTGTCTATATGTATCGTCTCAGTTTTTCTATAAAAGGGAGGGGGTAAGAAAGTGTTGTATCATGCATGGTTTTAGAATGTGTATTATGATGGTTAGGGAAAGAAACGAGTTGGGATTTCTGAAAACCTCCAACCTTTCGGAAGTCTCATGCTTGATGTTCTCGTCCAGCTTCTCTTTGTGCTTTTTCTTCTTCTTTTTCTTTTTAACGTTGGAGTCATGGTGGTTCTGTGAAGTCTCGCACAACGTTGGCTGAATTTGTTCTTGGGCCTGAGACGGTTTTGGCTCTGTAGTCAGTTGTCGTTGCTGTTTTGGCTTTTCTGAACTACCATCTGGGTTTATTCTCCACATCTCTCCGAGGCACCAGTCTTCGTCCTGACCTGATGGCTCCAGATGCGACTGCACACCTTCTCTCTGAACCTTCATGCTGTTTGGTTCCTCCTCTCTTTTCCTTTTCTTATGCTTTTTTACCTTTCTCATTTCAGCTGTGAGCTCTGGCACGTCCTGCTCGGTTTTGGCAAGAAGCTCAGCAGTGGGGTTTTCCATTTCAGAATGGCGTCGCTTCTTTTTCTTCTTCTTCTTCTTTAAGGTTGGACTGGCGAGTCCATCGGCGAACCCTGTACATGATTCGGTGGTTTTCTGGCTCTGGGTTGGTCCACAGTTGCTAGCAGGGCAGGGGTGAAGCCTGCTGATTGGAGAAGAAAGTGTGGGTTTCATCAAGGATGAGGACGAGGAGGGCCCCTTAAGCAGACTTGCATTTTTAAACAGATGAGGTACATGCTGAGGCTGCTTGGCAGAATGGAATGGAATCCTGGGAGAAAATAAACAAACACAATTACATGGTGAGAAAAAGCACCACGTTCATCAAAATGATAATGCTTCGCCAAAAATACCAACATTCTGTAGGCATGAAATCTAGCTACAGTGGGATACAGCACACATCTGTATACATTTTATCCAAACACCAGTGTGTGATGGAGGAGCTTCTAATCAAATAATTTTCTAACAGTAACCGGGGTAATGTAAAAGAACACTGAATAAAGAATTGCGTGCACAGATAATCAAAGTCTACACAGCAGACTCTCAAGGAAGAATGCTTACAGCAACCATTTCAAGGTTGTTCCAAAATAAAGTGGTGAAAAGCACATCGATTTTGATGACACCACCAATGTGGTATTAATACTCTGATGGGGGGCAGGGGGGCTAATAAAAGCAGTGGAAACTAGCTCATTTGAGTTCACCTATAATTATGGTTGTGGTCTGCATTCAGACAGACATACTGTGTGTATTACTCATACTAAACTCACAAACAGCACATATTAAGGAGTACGTTAGCACGAATATTTCCAGCACGCCAAAATACAGTACCTGGGCAAAATTTCAAATTATGCACCAGAGTTACCTCTGTGATCTCACAGTGCAATAAGTCATTTTAATTTCAAATTAAATGTCAGAAAAGAAATATTCAGTTAATCTACAACTGAAAAGATACATTACTATTAACGTATAGGGTTTTTGTTTTTATTTATTAAAAGACCAAAATTAAGACCAAGCACTACAGGATCCAGGCTAGGAACTACTGCTTTATATGTTTATAAGTTCAAATACACAAGTAGTGCATCGGCATGATCATCTCAGAATAGACCGCATGGCTAGTTTCCTGTCTAATCCAAAACAGTCCCATATCGGGCTCACCACAACAGATCACCCGTCCGCATATTGATTCTGGCACAAGTTTTACGTCCTTCCTGATGCAACCCTTCCCACTTTCCAGGTTTGGGACTGGTGCTGAGTGGAAACCTCCAGTGGCTGGGGTTGGTTTCCTGACAGGGAAGGGCGATAAGAGCACCGCATGCTAGCCGCTAGTCCACCAGGGAAGCTGTCTAATCCGACACACTGAACCAGTTAAACCACTTTACATGTGGTTGATCTCCAGGAACTGGGTTAGTTACCCAACCTATTCCTTTAAACCAGGGGTGTCCAATCTTATCCAGAAAGGGCCGGTGTGGGTGCGGGTTTTTATTTCAACCAAGCAGAAGCCACACTTGAGTCTATTGAAAGATAAGATCAACTGATTAAACAGGTGGAATCAGGTGTGGCTCCTGCTTGGTTGAAATAAAAACCCGCACCCACACCGGCCCTTTCTGGATAAGATTGGACACCCCTGTTTAAACAATCTGAGAATAAGGTCACACAGTTCTACATACCAAAAAAACACCCCTCAAAAAAAAAACCAATCCACCCAGATGAACATAAAAGACAAGATAATAATAATACCTGTGGTTTTGGGAAGGTGAGGTGGGGGTCAGAGGGTGAAGTAGAGCTGAATGCTTAGGGTCACGGGACTGATGATGCAATGGAGAGGACGGAGCCTCAATGCTGCGGCTGCTGCTGTTGTTGTTCGGACTCCAGATGGGACTGCGACTGGCCTGCAGTTATTGACATAAATAAAAACTTGGTGGTCGAAAAAAAATAAAATAAAAGAAATAATAATAAAAAAAAAATGAACCGTAGCCAAACAAATGTGACGAAGATAAAGGGATCAAAACATGGACGAGAAATCATGAGCAAAAACACAAACAAAAATGGGGAGAGAAAAATAAAAATGGAAAGGGGGCGATGGCAGAGAAGAATTACAAATGGTTAGAAAGAAAGAATCTGAAAGCAAAGGAAGACAACGAAATTCTAAAATGGACAGTAGTGCCAACCTGGGACAATAGTATCAACACAAGAGAAGACACTTAAAGAGATTTACTGTTGTGCAACCAAACAGAGGAAGTAGGTCACAAATATCAGCTGGAAAAGAATGAAGGGGCAGGCAGCAGGCACAAGACAAATAAATACACAGCATAGGGCTGAGCAATGATGTGATCTAAAATGCTGTCACAGTATGAAATCCAGTGCTGTTGATAATGTTATTCATATATACAGAGTGCCTGAAACATCAGAAACCAGCCAATGAGAGTAAAACTACATGTACTTCATTTTGTATTTATTAATTATTTACAAAGATTTTTGTGATTTGCGCTCAACATATTAAGATCAACATATTTGTTCAAAATATTGCCATCAGTTCCTGACTTTCCAGAGACCCTGTAGACGAGACATTATTCTTTCAAAGTACTGAAGTGCTTTACGACATGACTACATAAAGCCTCATTCACTAGGCACTAACTCTGCATTTAGAAACTTGTGTAAATATTTGATCAGTATTTCATCCTAGTCAAAGAAAGCATGATTTCTATTGTAGAGGTTTGGAGATTCTTTTTTTTTCTTTTTTAAATGCTGAACTTGCTTTTATAATAGCTTAGGACACACACTCTGCAATACATCTTTACGTTCTGGTTGTATTATGTACATTTTTTATTTAAAGAGGAAAATGCTAATAAGGTACTAAAAATACATCAGGCTAGATTGCAAGATTTCCGGACGTTACTCTCAGCAGGTTATCGAATGGGCATTGTGGGTTATTCAAAGTGAAAACAGGCCGACATGCCAATGAAAGAAATTTAAACAAAAATAAATAAAGCTTGGACGCCATTCAGGATTACATGATAATTACAATGATTAGTGTGCAAGTCACTCAGGGTGGAATTTCCCTTAACCCTCCCATTATTTTATGGGTCAACTGGACCCATTTCCACATTTATTTGAAATTTTTTGACTTTCCTCATTTAGGGTCATGAACTTCTATATCTTGGACAAGCAAGAATGAAGGTTTACTGTTTTAAACTGTCTATCTTTGCAGTTTTTGTGTGTATTTAAACTGTGGAAGTCATTTTGACCCATAGCATAATGGCTGTTACTTTCTCCCCAACATAATAGGAGGGTTAAATTTAAACACTTCATTATTATAATCAATGAATGTGGGAAAACAGGATCATCTGAGGAGCAAGTGAAGGCAGCATTCGTCATAACGATTTGTTAAAATGGTTGTTCGTCTTGCACGTTTGTATTTGAGGCCATGAAACATCTGTTGCAGTATTCAGATCACATCGCTCAGCCTGGGGCCAATCCTATAGCTACTCTAAACATCTTGCCATGGGAGAGAAGTGAGCGTGGCACTCACCTTCTTGGCAGACAGTGCCAGTCTCTTGGCAGGAGGGGGCGACATGGTGCTGGTTTGTTCAGATGCAATGTTGTTGAGGGCGGGAGGTTTCAGCTTGGCCGACTTCTGATCCTCAGCAGCAAGCCGCTCAGCGCTTTTAGCCGGAGACGACATTCTGTTTACGATGCTCTTGGCAGGAGTAGTCACATTTCCCACAGGAGCACTCCTGGTGCCGATCGATTCCTGAGTGTCAGAGGTGATAAGCTTTTTCATCCCCCCCAAAAAAAACAAAAAAACAAAAAAAACCAAGGCGTTTGCCTTGAGCTGCTGGTTACAGTTAACAGTTGCCATAGCAACATACCATATATGTAGTATAACTTTATTTAAAAAAAAAAAAAAAAAAAAAAAAAAAAAACTACGTAAATCTTTTTTTTGTAAATAAATGATTTGTTAAATAATCATTATAAATAAATGACATGTATTAAAGAAATGTTAATGCTTTTTCATTTTATTTTACAATAGCCTGACGGAATAGATATATAGTCCCACAATCTCTTAACCCGATTAATTGTGTGGATTACCAAACTATAGAAAAAAGACCCCATGTACCCACAGTTTTATCCTCTCCTGACAATGCCTCTGCTGTTTAACAAAAAGTAGCACATCCTTCAGCTTTGAGTCGTGGTGTTCTTCCTTCGCCCGTGAAACTGTTGCTGGAGTCTGTCTAGCATCTTCATTTTCACTTGACAAGTGTTTAAGTGCGAGGTGGCTACGTGTTATGCCAACATTGCTCTGTACTGTAACTTATTGCACACATATTCCCGATTGTCTAGCCTCCGTACAAGACGAATAATACGTCTAGTAAAAAGAGTTGCTACTGATGGGCAGACTGTGTCCTCAGTGCAAGTTTGAAGTGCAGCAGGTGGCGGTATTCAGAATCGAGTTGCTCACCCGAGCATTGAGGTGCTTCTTTCCAAAGAGAGATATATGAACCAAATTGGAGTGTGATGTGTTTAAACAAATGTATCGAATGAAAGGTTTTGTTTTGCGAAAGCCTATAGGGAACAGGAAGAAGAAATAATTAAGAAGAATTTTTATTTTTGAATGGCAATGGCCACTATATCAGCAGCATACTCATGTTAATTGTCCACAGGTCAACTACAAATTAAAAATAGCCCAGAAATATAATCTGCTTGTGCCAGATTCTGCTTGTAAATACTGCTATCTTGAGACCTGTGATGATGACTGAAAGTCAAAACATCAGTGGATATGTATGAGGTCAAGCTCAGCAAAATGAAACCCATGACAATCACTTCTAATCTCTAATCAAACACCCTCCGGTTTGGTCAAATGTGTCCACGGAGCATGGAGGAGGTGGAAATACCTTGGACTCAGAAGAGGTGTCCGCTGACGAGGACTCTGATGCAAGGGACTTGAGTGAGGTAGACACTGCCAGGCTCCGCCCCTCGCCGCTGCTCCCCTTGTCCTGCTCAGACTTGGCGACGCCGTTGGAGGAAGCAGGAATGTTGGTGCGGCTCTGCAGCTGAGCAGAAGGTTTCTTCAGCTTCTTGATGGGTTCCTCGATGAGCATTGGGCCACCTGGCACCCTTGGTGTACCGTTAGCCAGTTTGGGTGACTGGATGCCTGAGCCGTTGCGGGCCACTGGCACACCCAGCCCCCCGTCCACAGACTGGATCTTCCTCAGCTGAGCGGTGTCCACCTTCTTCAGAGAGAAGAAGGAAGAACAAAATCAAACCGTTACATTTAGACCAGTGATCAGCTGCTTTTGTTCATTGGAAAGCCAACCTGATTTTTCCAGCAGCCTCCTTTTTACACGATTGAAATACCAAATGGAGTTTCCAAACAAGCGGTGTCTGAATAGGTTTCATCTACTCAAACACCACTGAAAAAAAAACAACAACTAACTGTTATAGGAAAATAATCAATGACGGGGTGATGCGAATATTTGCCAATAATAAAACAGCATGTCCTGAAGTTTTCGATTTCTCTTTCCGCAGCAATTTGCCCGTAAATTAAGATTTTTCATTTGTTGGTGTGCATTAAAACCTTATATATACCACAGGAAGTTCTAGTCAATTTAATCTCCATTCTACATTAATGCACTGCCTATAAACAACTGTAACCATAGTAACATACAGTTAAACTTACAGCTTCATTATTAGCAGAGATGCAGCACAGACACAGGTAATTCACACACGCACACTCTCTCATAACTATTTACTATAAATTTTTCAAAATGTAATCTTATCACACTACTTTGTCTCTGTGTATAATTTAGAGTGGGCAGAATTCTAGATCTAACAACCTGTATATAAAATAACTAATGAAAATTAACTATTATTTTGATCTTTTCAGTCAAATTTTGCACTGCAAACATCAAAGACGGCTTTAACTTGTCAATGCTGACAAGTGACCATGGTGCTTTATAAGCGGGATAATCCACAGTAGGTGTGTTATACGATTTTAATGCATTCTGTGGAGACAACTACTCTACATCATTCGTTCGAGTTAGCTGCCTAGCTTGTTGCTGACAAAATGTGAAGTGTCAATCATTTATTCAACATAAATATTAATAGATGTGATATTCTTCTGTGGAAATAATAAGTACACCTTTTTAGCAGAAATAATTCTTGTAGGCGTTTTGCATAATTGTCCAGCAGGCTTGCCGGAACTTTTGACCACTCTTCCATGCAATATTCTTTCAGTTGCAAGATGTTTGAGGGTTTTCTTGCATGTACTGCCCGTTTCAAATCCCCCCACAACATTTCAATGGGATTCAAATCCGGGCATGGGCTAGGCCATTCCATAACCCTCCATTTCTTCTTTCTGAGCCATCAGGACTCTTGACCGTATTAGTGTTAAACGCGTGTATACTAAACATTAAGGAAGCAAAAACGAGGATTTTTTTTCGGTACTTTTGACAACTCTACACTAGATATGTGAGGGGTATAAATAAGACAGGTTCCACCTGCACTCCATAAACAGGTTCTAATCACTGGCAACCAGTCTTGAACACCTGATTCTATTTTTATACATTTGAAGGTGTGATAAATATAGGGGTATACTTACTTTTTCCATGTCACTGATCTGTTTTTTGTTAATTTAATGAGGGTCCTCCATTTAGTATCTAATGCTCTAATGACTGCTCTAATGCACCCGAAGCTGATGCCACATATTTGCAAGGTTTAGAAATTCCACCCTAGGTTAATCAGAGTTGTATTTATTTATCAGTTTGCCACCTGTTACTTGGATAGTTGGTAAGGAGGCATATGATCCGTCTCATTCTTAACATACTGTATAGTGCAATATTCTACTGGTCATAATGATGCTCATGTACCTTGGTGATCTGCGGAGACGATAAAGGACCGTTGAGTGGAATTTTCTTCAGCTGTTCAGGGGTCATGTTACTCCTCCCAGAATGCACCAAGTTCTGCTTTACGCTTGAACTGTCCGTGTTCTTCTTTTCAGAAATCCTACAGCAATGGGACTCATCGTTAGCCTCAAATATCTCTGCTAACTGAACAGGTACAGTCACTGGATGAGAGAAGATGAGCTTTGTTCTACCTCAGGTAAAAGAGGACATAAGCCTGCTGATTGAGCACGACCTTGATGTTACTGGAATGTACCATCGAATCGTTCATCTGGTACCACTGCCCATTGCTGGCCTAAAGATGATGAATGGCATGGAGAAAAATTAGAAAACACCACACAGATGTGATGAACAGTCATCAATTCTCACTTTGCACTTGGTTATTTAGCGTGGTTAGCGAAATGTGGCAACATGGCACATAAAGTCAAATGGTGACCGAAAACAGAGAGGACAGTGACTTATTACTCTTGTGAAAACATGATTCACAAAATGACTCGTAATGATTCCCGCATGTCAATCCATATGACACTCACCTTAACATAACAGTAGTAGTGACCAGCATGACAGCTGTACCCAGAATGCACCAAGACTGCATAAAGGCCATACATCACTGGGTCTCCTGAGTTTTGAGACATGTATGGACGAATGTTCAGGAACTCTGGGTAGCCAACATCCTGAGGAGGGAAATGACCAAAAAAAAAAAAAACCCACCGTAAATCATTTGTAATAATTCGAATGCAAACAGGTCTTATTGTGATTCTGCTTACCTTGGTAATCTTTCCTCCACTGAAGTTGGCAAAGCGTTTAAGGGAAAGTGTGAGCACATTTGACGTCCGATGAACCGTGAATCGTTTTGTCGCCGGCACTTTCTTCTTACACCTAGAATTGCCAAACACCATTAGGAAATTATCTAAAAGTGTAAAGGTTTTTTTTTTTTTAAAGATTATTTAGGCTTATATTCCATGAGTACAACGAACACATTCAAAAAAAAAAAGGCAACTAACTTAGCACACATGTAGGCGTTCTCGCCGCTCAAAACATCCGGCTTTACAAACAGCTCCAGGGCGCGAACGATATTGGCTGCTTGCTGACATTGAAAACACACACACAGAATTTAAGAGGCGCTTCATGAACTTCATTGCGATATTATTACACTAAAAGAACATTAGGGCACATCTACAGGAAACTCACCCGAATCTCAACAGCTATGTCCAGGTAGGGGTCGTATGTATCTGACACACTTTTACAAATAGAACACTTGACTAGAGAGAGAGAGAGAGAGAGAGAGAGAGAGAGAGATACAAAACAGAAAAGGAAAAATTGCTCTTTATCACCTTCATTCATCATATCTGAAATATCTAATCTTCAAATAATGTAAGATTGCCTCTTGATAATATCGCATATAGGGAGACTTTAAATCTGTTTTTACCTCAAGCTTATATTTTATCAGAGTTTACACAGCCTGTGTACGAGTGTTGCTTTTATTTCAATTAACAATTCGATTTATTTATTTATTTAATTTCTACTTATCTATGTTTAGTTCATACATTTTATACACTAGGAAAACTTGCCCTTCATATTATAAATAGGAATATCACCAACTAATTAACTATATACTTATACATAGGTGCCAACATTGCTAAGAAGAAAATTCTAGCGGAGTGAGGTTGGGGGGACCAAACGCATATGTCTTTCACAACCCTCATCCTTTTTCTCCAACAGTATTGGATTTTCCGCCAGATGAATGAATTTTATTTCACATTCGGGCTGACTGCTGAGGGCTTATAAATTGTGTGAGTGAGATATATATATATATATATATATATATATATATATATATATATATATATATATATATATATATATATATATATATATATATATATATATATGGCACAGCTAAACCGTCCAGGGGTTGTATGCATCTATGTAGTAACTATGTATTCCCACTTCTGCTTGTAGTCATTCAAGACTTGTTGTTCAAAGTTCAGTTTAGCAAAGAATGACCAAAAAGAAAAGAAAAGAGTGAGAAGGGGATAAAAAAAACCCACCACTGCCACTGTGCTGAAGTTTTCCTGTCATTAATCTGAAAGTTTTACAACTCAACACACGAGTCATGACTTTTACTCAGACCACTTCACAGTAGAATGTTTGTATGAATCTTCCTGCCAACTAACCCTAGGATGCAGGAATCTTCCTGTCTTCCAGCACGTGGATACAAATCATACGGTCCTTTTTACCGGTAAAAACAAGAATTTTCTGCTTCAAGGGGAGAGTTTCCCTTGGACGCAGGAAGATTTCATCACAACACAATAAGTCACCCGCAATAAATGGGTGAACAAGAATGTTTCGCCATTCTATACTGCTAGTCAGCATGAAAAATTAAAGGCTGCCTTTCCTCTATAATTACAGGAATTACTGCCTACAGTCGATCATAGTTCATCCTAATACATTTATCTGATATGGTTTATGAACTTTATTATTATTATGAGCTGGTACAGACTGTAATTGGACTACCACCTGAGGAAACACAGACTATAATGTAGTAAAGAGATTTGCCTTTACAATTTCATTTATTTCAGTAATTCCACATAGGGTGAAATTATTATTATTGAAATGATCTTATTATCCTAGTTTATCACTGGTCTTGTATAATAATTATTTTTAAATATACATTTACTTTCTTTATTTACTCCTCCTTTAAAGAGTTCAGATACTAGTCTACTATATTTACCCGCGTCTCCATATGATCACTTTGGAAATAAAGGGCGCAAACCTCATCACTGTGGGAGTCATGTTTTACCTCTTGACCTCAGGTAACCCCCAAAGATCTGGTGAACCAGTGTGGTGGCCTGCGTCTGTCTGTCCAACCTGACAACAAAAGAACACCAAGTTCACTGCTGTGCATAAAAAGAAAGGGAAAGCACCAACGGACTGATGATGTTGGTCTTTTTTTTTGGTAGTACCACATGAGAGGACACTGTTGGAGTGGGTCTTACTTTGGGTAACCGTTAAGGCAGGCTTTCTGCATTGCATCGATGGTGTAGCGCAAAAACTCATGGGCATCCTCCTGGCTGCCAAACCGGAAGTGGCGGGCAATTTCTGAAGCAAAAGCACACAGTGCATTAGGCTAAGCATGAACGAGCAATCAGATGGACAAAACAACAACAAAAACTCAAATGGTCTATGCTTTCATGGAATATTAAGATGGCATTAAAGTATTTTTAAGGGGAAAAGGTCCATAAATAATATAAAAATCCACTGCTCTTAGAGAGAGGGGGAGAGAGAGAGAGGCAAAATATACCAGATCATATCAGTGAGTCGCACTGATAACTCTGAAAGGACATCAAGCTTATGACTAAAACCCTTAATCACAGACTACAGTTAGTGAGGACTGTCCAAAGCCTGTGTGCAATCACACGCACACACTTCCTGCTATAGCTGAGTCACTGAAGTGAATCATGCTTTTTTCTTCCCCACCCCATTCCTAACTGCAACATCAGCTTACAGAACATGCACCTGCCACACAGCACAGGCAATTTTCTTACTTTTCAAGTCACGGATAAATGACACAGGCTTGATGGCGTTGCCAGTGTTGGCGAAGGCTTGGATGATATGGTTCTGCATGATGCAGATCATACAGAATCCTGTCTGGTGGCCTAGTGAAGAAGAAAAAAAAAGAAAGAAAAAAACCCCCCAGAAATCAAATTAATCCAATGAAACTCGAGTGACCAGTCAAACAGGCTAATGAGTAGAATAGTTATTATTTTTAATAATACATTTAAATGCCATGTGGTTAGGAAATTCTACCTGAAGAATATCAAACCTGCATGTCAAATCCTTTATAAATATCCCCAGTACATTGTACAAGTAATCTGCATATAATTACTAGGCACATACCAGTACACATCACATTAGTATAATCCTAATAGGTAAATCTGGAGTTTGCACAAATCTCTGTTTGTGCGACTCATTTTTTGTGTCCCGTACTTACAGGAGCGGCTGTGCTCTTTGGACAGCAGGTAGTTGGCGAGAGGCGGTGTGTATGTGAGACACTGCACGGTGGAGTTCAGGAAGCACGTGTTGCCCAGGTTGTGGAGGCCCGCTCCCACCCGGTACACTCGCTCCCACTTCATGGAGAGTTTGTTCCCTGGAAAGAGTAGCTTCTGAGGTGCTGGGATGCCATCACCCTGACCTCCACTGAGGCCTTCAGAACCTGCGGAAACAAAGACTGGGCTACTACATGCTTTACGATCCGTCTGCTGCAGTGTTATTTAAGCCTCTTTAGCAGAGAGAGTTAAAGCATCCATATTTTAAATAATTAAGTCATATGTTTCTGTCTTGGTCATTTTTGTTACTGCTTTTTCAGTTGAACCTGGTTTTTAATTTCAGATTTTAAAAAAATAATAATTTTACCTGGACTGTTTTGGTCCTTGGTTTGCATTACTCATTGTGTCCAAAACCAATTAAATACACATATATAAATTTAAATGATCATTGTGAACATTCGTCAAATATCATCCTGGCCTACTTTTCCATACTTTTCTAATTTGTATTACTAAAAGTTTCCTGGAATTAACAGCACATTGTATAATAGAAGGATGACTCTTACTGACAGTATTTCAAAATCTTCATAATCATGAAAGCTGGATATTGCTGTACACATCATAACCTATTAGCAATATATAGTGCAGTTTTAATAACCGTATTAATGAGTTCTACTAGTCCAACCCACCTGAGCGCCTACACTAATCATGATGACCAACGAATCACGCTGTGGCGTGACCTCACCTTGCCTCTTGATTGGCGTGGGATCGGCTGCTCTCTGCACCACACCATCGGTCTTGGGGTTCAGGATCACATACTTGGTCTTGAGCGTCTCCAGCTGGTAGCTGAAGCCTTTGGTGGCTGGCTCGAACTCAATCTTCTGCAGCAGCACTTTCTTGGCCGAGGAGGAGAGCAGCTTATTCAGGTCTCCCTCATCGGTAGAGTCTTTTCGGCCCGGCTTCAGGGCCTCCTTCAGCTTGTCCACTATGGGCATGGCGCATCACTGAAAGACCACACACTGACAAATTAATATTTAGCTTCCAATTCAATTAGTCACAAAAGAAATATGACAAAGCCTAATACCTTTAGTTTGTTTAATCCCTGAGAAATAATACCGGGCATATTTTACACGGGATGGTGTAGGACTTGTATCATTCCTGTTCGTTCTGCCTTTCTTTAGACACGCTTTAGAAAGCCTGATACAAGTGGAGTGCCTCAAAGGTATAAGCAAGTTTGAGTTCAGAAGTCTCCTCCTAAATGTTCAGAAATTGCTAGCAGGCATAAAGTCCCACTATGCCTCTATGGCTAGGTAAGCGCACCAATAGCAACAAAAGCAACAGACCAAAACAACGTACATATGCATGTGTTGAATCAGAACAAACACTGTAAACCGTGTAGAGCAGTTCATATGATGCTCCTGATCTGCTGTGAGTCACACTGACAAGCCTGTAAAAGTAATGCACAGTCAGCGCTGCGTCAGGGCTGTCATAGCGCCCCATCTTTAGGTATAAATGTAGTCCGAATACACAGTGACTGACAGGAGCCAGAGCCAAACAGAAGAAATAGAGAGCAAGATAGTGATCGTGTCCAGTCTTATACTGTAAAAAGAAAAGAACGGATTTACACGTGCCACAATATCATGATTGTGTGACGAAAACATGAAGATTTTTAACAGGCTACACCTTCAGAAAGGGGTTGGGGTTGCTTAGACTTTATACTATATGTGTCTCATCACAGAATTTCTGGGTATGCAAAAAAACCATCACTGTCAACCAATCAACATTCACCTTGAGACCGGATGACATGTAGCATTGCAGATTCCCATTTGTTGTGCCTTTCTTTGGACATGCTTTAGAATTAGAGGTCGACTGATTGATTGGTTTTGGTGATTGCTGTAACTATCGGTAAAAATCCACACCAACAGTTTTTCTCAGTTGCGTACATCACAGGAGCGGCTGAGAAGGGTCCGCTGTCAATATACGGTACGAGAAAGGTCTCTAGAGGTGAAATAAAAACTATCACTGAAATTTTGTGTTATTTGAAGTGTTTTTTTTAATTCACTTTGGAGGTCTCTATTTTATTTGCTATTTGGTGTGTTACTTTTTGGCTCCGTTGTATATGGATGTATATCTTTTACTTACTTTAATACTTATTATTGGTTAATATATATTAATTTTTTTTTTTTAATTTAGTTAATTTTAAAAACTACAGTACAGTTTCACGATAGTCAGTACTGTATTTTTGTAATAAAGTAAAGCAATATTTCACTTTGAGTGTGGTTTTCATTCAGTATCAATTAAAAAACAACCATCGGTTGATTAATCGGTTATTGGCAGGTACTTCCCTACTTACTTATCGGTATCAATAAAATCCACTATCGGTCGACTTATATTTAGAAATGCATAATGCAGTTACCACTCTGGCAAGAAACATGCCACGTTTACCCATAATCCTTCTCTCTGCATTCTGAAACAAATAGGTAAATCTTCAGAAGTATAAACCAGATCTAAGGTATGTGTCTCTAATTTGGTGGAAAGCTAGTGAATGCTATCACTAGTTTATCCGTGTTTCTGGAATTTGTTTCAGTGCCCAGTAGCAAAGATGTTTTAGCTAAAGCGATAACCATAGCAGTGCAATTTGTACTGCTTGTGTATTTCTGTACTTCAACCTCAGTTTTGGAGCACATTCAGCCCCACGGTCCTGAATGAGCAGAGTGCTATGAGATTACAGCAGAGCAACCAATTCCCTTTCAACCCGAGAGTATATTTTAGATAGCCAACTAACATGAACATAAGATACCGTTATTAGTCCTGTCACCTATGAGACAAGGCCTTAATATATTAAAAGAGCTTTGCATCAGTAAAACTGGGTAAACAGTCAGCCTATACTTACTCTGCAGTGTTTGTCATTAGAATGCATATTGTGTTTTTATTTATATACATACATACATACAATTATATATACACATACATACATACAAATATATATATATATATATATATATATATATATATATATACACATATATATACACACACACACATACATACATACAAATATATATATATATATATATATATATATATATACACATATATATACACACACACATACATACATACAAATATATATATATATATATATATATATATATATATATATATATATATATATATATATATATATATATATATATATACATACACACACACACACACACACACATATAGATAGATAGTGTGTTCCCTAGAACGATACAAACACGATTAAGTTCCTTGTGAGGACAGAGGGGTGATCTGCAGTGTGCTAGAAAACACAGGCTTACTCATCAGCAGTGCTGCTGACGCACACCAGCAGGCCGCCTGTACATGCATGAAAGCGCAAGGACAGCCTAACCTTCACACACACTTCCAGATGCACGTCGTCACCGCACAGGGCCACCAGCTAATAGAACAGCCGAGTTCTGCCATGCAACGACTCAGCAAAGACACTGACGTTTGCTTGTCTTTGTCAGCATTTGGCTTCAGTTGATGGGATCAAATACCACCAAGTCTAAACCTGAACAATTTTAATCCAAACAGGGTACAAAACAGGACTCCAGAAAGATCAGTTTGCCCAAAAGTGACATCAATATGTCTCCAATAGGTGAAAAGTACACATGCTATAGTAAGTCAGAAGTGTGTTGTAGGGCACAGTGGCTTAGTGGTTAGCACGTTTGCCTCACACCTCCGGGGTTGTGGGGTCGAATCCCGCCTCCACCCTGCGTGTGTGGAGTTTGCATAGTAAATGGCGCAGTTATATAGTGCTTTTATCCAAAGTGCTTTACACTGTCTCTCATTCACACACACACCAATGGTAGTTGCCATCAGGAGCACCTTGGGGTTCAAGGACACTTCGGCATGTGGAGTCATGTGGGTCGGGATCGAACCGAAAACCCGCTCTACCAACAGAGCCACAGCCGCCCCGTGTTCCAGGGTCCTCCGGGTACTCTGGTTTTCTCCTCTAGTTCAAAAATATGCGTTACAGGCTAACTGGCATTTCCAAACTGTTCAAATTGTGAGTGTGTGTCTTCGATTGAGCCCTGTGATGGGTTGGCACTCTGTCCAGGGTGTCCTCTGCCTTGTGCCCCAAGTTGTCTGTGAGAAGCTCCAGGCTCCCCCAAGACCCTGCGTAGGATAAGCGGGATGGAAAATTGGAAAAAATTTCGCCTGGTCTTTTTTTTTTCACCAATCTTGAAGTACTCAGTTGTGGTGTCCCTGTGTCCAGTGTATCCACAGCTTCCTGTTCTTGGCTGACAGAAGTGGAAGCAGATGTGAGCATTTGCTGTTGTAACCTAGCTGTCTCAAGCTTTGGCATGTTCTGCTTTTCTGCTCACCAGGGCTTTAAAGAGCGGCTATTCGAGTTACCACATCCTTCCTTTCGGCTCAAACCAGCCTGGCCATTATTCTCGGACCTCTTTCATAAACAAGGAGATTCCACCCACACAACTGCTGCTCACTGGATGTTCTTTGTTTTTGCATCATTCTGAGTAAACTCTAGAGACGCTTGTGTGAGAAAATCTCAGATGATCAACACTTTCTGTATTACTCAAACCAGCCCATCTGGCATGAGTTGAGGATTTAAAAAAAAAAAAAAAAAGGGGGGGGGGGGGGGGTTTCCACACACAGAAACCTGACAAATTCTTTAATATATCCACGGTCTCTCACAGTTTCATCATCAGTTAGGACTTTATAAATTGTGTAAAAATAAAATCTGATAATTCTAATGTCTTTGTTGTTCATAAAATGTACACGTTAGTTTGGGTAACTTCAGTTTCTTTTTACTGTATTGCTCAAGTTTTGGAAAGCTGGATAAAAAAAACTATAGATAAGCCTTTTGTGATTGAAGGTCCTAATATGTAATGAAATTTTAAAAACAAATTTAAAGAAATTCTCGCATTTTATTCTAATAATGAAAGTGGAGTGAAGAAATTGAAGGCTGAATGGGATAGAGTTACACAAGCTTTTTTTGAGGCTTGTGAATTTGTGTAAGCTACCTGTTGAACTTGACATGAAGAGAAATGAATCAGTGCCTGAAGCAAATTAAGTTTTTATGCAATACTGCAGCTTTCCTCATTCAAGTTAATTGGCTATTTCACCAGCGAGTCTGTTCACGTTCAGTCTGACTGCTCCTGGCTTGTGAACTGCCCATTACAAGAGAAATCAATCCTCTTTTCTTGTGTTCATTAAAACAAACACTTGTTTGTTCATATCTGGTAGAATTTGACCAACTGATATTGTACAAGTAGAAACAAACAAATGATGGAAGTATTTTAAAATCTGACTCAATTTCAGACAGAATATGAGAATAAATTTGCTACTTTCAGGTCTATTCAAGACTTCCAATATTATTATTTTATACATGTCCTTATATATATATATATATATATATATATATATATATATATATATATATATATATATATATATATATATATATATATATATATATATATACACACACACACACACACACACATATACACATACATACACACATTTTTTTTGTTTGTTTGTTTGGTTTTAATAACATATGTCCTATATGTCCTTATTCTTTTTTTCTCCCCCCGTTTGCACAGTTAAGCCAAATTCCACATGTCTTCAACTTCATTATTAATGTGAATCACGACCTCTACTTAAGGTATAACCTAATGGTATTGTACACCCTACATAGTAGTTTAAGCCAACTGAAACTCAACCACCACAAAAGATAAGTAATGGAAGAACAGGAATTTTTTTTTTTTATACATTTCCTCGAATAAGCAAAAAAACAAAAACAAAAAAAAAACCTCTATTCTTATACAGTCCATCCAGGATTTTACAATTGCAGAAATTAACACAAAATCAAGGAGACTCTGCGATAATCACAGAAGCTTGCGATTAAAATTACCGCAAAAAATTTCTGCAGATTTGGGCCAAGACGCATCATGTGACATCACAATGCACATTCAGCCAAAGTCCTCTTCGAATCACGTGTCAGACATGAGTACAGTTAAAAGGTCTCATTTAACAACAAATATCACTGAGAAAGACCATACAAAACAATTTCGTGCAATTGCAATTTGGCTAATCTGAGTAGCTTTCCGCAAAAAATCTCTGCAAATTGCACCGCAATTTTTAAAACCAGTCGTGACAAAATCAAGCTTTTTTGGCTGCAACAATCACAAAAAACCTCTGCGAAATCCTGTATGAGCTATTTATACATAAAATTTATTTTAAAAGTTGTTAAACAAGCCCATGACAGCCTGACAATGAACACAAAGCTTGTGTTTCAGTACCAAATTACCTCCATTTTTTTCAGTTTAATAGCTAATAAAAATGTATCTGGCTCTTCATGAGGATGTTTTAGCTCAGCTGTGTTTTGGCTCAAGTGGGTGAAATGACCAGAATATCATATATTCTGGTCATAAATTATATCATAAATTATATCATAAATAAGTCAGAATATCATAAATTCTAATAATTTTCAAATTATTGAAGGTGTGTTATTTGACGTTATTTTTATTTCCCAAAGCAGCCTACACAGAAAGCATAACTTAGAGCGGCATGGTTTTCTGTGGCTTTCGGTGTAGTGCTGCTGAGACTTCAAATATTCTCTGTATGGCTCACCTGCCAAGTTCTTCATCAAGCAAAACACTTGGTTGTATTTCCACCCTTTGCCACAACATACTCTTTTCACAGGTTGTATATGTTTCTTGAGTAATATTTGCTTCTTTTTTATAGCAAAGAATCAAAAATCAGAGCGTTTGAACACACAGGTTGGCAGTAGTTCTTGGTGGGTAACTCTCATCTGGTCAAAGGAGGAAGCTGATTATTTAAGGCATTGGAAAATATGACTAAAGACTGAATCAGAACATTATGAAACTTTGTGTTTGGGCTTTAATGTTACATGGACCCCGGTCCACACACGATTATGTTTAGGTTTGTTCTGTTCACCATTTTCTGGCCAACTTTAGATTGACAGCACGAGTTCAAAATCATCCATTAATATTAAACAAATAAGACTAAGTGTCAGGTTCTTACTATTCTTACTTGTACACATATCAGTCTGACAAGTTTAACTTCTACAGTACTACGGACAACTACAAGAACGATGATGTTTTTAATGCATCCATCCATCCATTTTCTGTACTGCTTATCCTACACAGGATCGCAGGGGAGCCTGGAGTCTATCCCAGGGGACTCTGGGAAGAAGCCGTTGGACACCCTGGACACGGGGCCAACCCGTCGCAGGGCAGAATCACACACACATTCACACACTATGGACAATTTGAAAATGCCAATCAGCTTACAATGCATGTCTTTGCGAGAGGAAACTGGAGTACCTGGAACACAGGGTACACGAACAAAGGGCGGAGGCAGGATTCAAAACCCCAACCCAGAGATGCAAGGCAAACGTGCTAAGCACTAAGCCACCGTGCCCCCATTTTGTTTTTAATAACTCAGATAATACTGTTATACCAACACAGCACTACCAGTCTTAAACACTCATAAAGAAGGTCTTTGTTTCTGTGACGTAATGCTGATTTGGTTTATCTATTCTCCTTGGCAAAAAAAAAAAAAAAAAAAAAAAAAAAAAAACAGGCCAAGCCAAAATGGCAAAATTATTACGCTTTTAATGGTCTTAACAACAAACCGTTGGTCAGGTAATTAGCAAGAATTAAACAGCAATAAAGTTTCTTAGTATGAGATAGTTGTTCCCTTTGATTTCTTTAAATTCTTAAACCATGTGGGTAAACTTTCAGAGAGCTTTTTATTTATTTTTTAATTCTAACTATATTTTAATTTTGTACACTCAAACATGTATTAGTTTAATCATTATCATGATTTTACCTTTGAGTTCAAGAAGACTATATAAGTGAATTTCCCTGTTTCTAGCTTTTCACCTGAACAGTTCACTGTAAATGAGCAAATGGTGGCACAGGAGGTCTCAGGAGTGCAATTGTTTAATTCCTGCTAATTTTCTGACCAAGGATTTTTATATTGGTTTTAATGGTTTGTAAGACCATTAAAAGCTTAATATTTTGCCATTTTGGGATTGGCTCTTTATTTTGTGCCCAGGACTGTATGTGCCACTACACCTGCATTAAATGTATGTTGCAAAGTTTTTAAATATGTAATGGAAAACTATATACATGTAAATGAAGTAGCACTTGCATACCTGAAAATAAGATCTACCATGCATGAACCACATGAACAGCATGAACTGTAGACACACACACACACACACACACACACACACACAGGCATGAAAGTCATGCCTTGCTGCTAAGCAAGTAATAGAGTTTGAGTGGCATAATCATTTTCAATTATTAAGCAATTAAATTACTACAGGCCTGTAATGATAAAAATACAAATAATCATGGAGCCCTAGCCAAAACATATGGTTCCGGTCCAATACCCAGCACTATTAGATTAACACCCCTGCTCAACTAACCAACAATTGCCTGAAACACAGCATCACAGATTAACTCAACATGTTGAGATGTGTGCAAGTTTCCTCTTTGAGTCATGCTTACCCATGATGCCTTACTCTGTACTGTACTGCCTCAAGACATTCATGTTATTTGTAACAGCTGTGTAATTTGCAGTATTTATACAATGGACTGTCGTCCCCTCCATGGTGTATCCATGCTTTACACTCAGTGTTATGGGGATATGCTCCAGATCCATGTTTTTTTTGCAAAATGAAGACTGAACACATACGCTCAGCTGCAAATATACTTTATTTGCATACTATACTCATACACTAGGTAAGAGAAAGCAACCAGAGAACGTCAGCAGCACAACTGCTCAATTATGGCACGATGTTTTGCCAAAATACGACACGAATTTCGTTAACAAACACTGATCCTATGCCACACTGCAAGAAACCTGCGAACATAACTCCTGTTCCTACCGTGATTTCTTGGTATTTTCTCACTGATTTTCTTCCTTATTTTAGTCTTTGCCAATTCCCACCCACCAGTTCTGTCTTCCCTATCATAAGACAGCTACCAAACCCGGGAGGGTGAAGGCGATCACGCACTTCCTCTGAGACACGTGAAGCCAGCCAACCACGTTTTCGAACTGCTGCACGTGCTGCATCACAGAGCAGCGCAACAAATGCAGAGGAAAGTGCTAGCCACGCCATTCTGCATGCACAAGCCCACGTTTTGCTAGTGTCACTGGGATGTATAGAGGAGAGACAGGATGTCAACCCAGTGTGGCACAGCTGCAACACATTAATGTCAATGCAATGCAGTGAGGAAATACATTCACTTCTGACACGAAAACTGTGTCCAAAATGACGTACTATACACTAACACTATGCACTCTACCGTCTTGTTTATGAATCATAGATGGGTAGTATCGTCTCAAATGGAACACTAACTTTTTTATTAAGCGGAAGTATGAGGCATTTCCCAGTCGATGGCAAATGATGCCAAACGCATGTTATGCGAAGCCGCTAGAGTCGATGAAAATTAATTTCACCCCAGTAAAACAGTAAAATGACTAAATTAATTTACTGAGATTTTCACACTCCCCCCCCCAATTCTGAGCAAATTTGAGCTGGCATCAGTGTCTGGTAGTCCCTCCCCTCTTCTGCTAGGTAAGTAAAGCTATGACAGTTGAGTGCATGAAGTATCCAACATTCCACACTTTGTTTTTTCGGTTCAATAAGTGCATCAACCGGGTACTTGAAGTGCACTTATTACGGTCCAAGCACTGAAAGTGTGCAGGGCCCTATTGTTTTCCTAAGGATTAGTTTCTTTTATATTTTTCAATGTTTCAGGGGCTTTTTGGGCTCTTAACATGCTCAAAAACTCAGCACACGTCAGAGCCGTCTGCCATTAGGCCCAGGAAAAGGGTCACACATGGGCATAATCAGGGGTCTTTGTAGCGTGCATGTTTACATGGTACAAAAACTTGGTGCATATATCGTACATACTTGTACGTATATGCACGAAATTCAGTACACGTATTGTGGTCATCGACCCGAACAACTTTCACGCCAATCATTAGAGCTCCACCCAACAGGAAGTCTGCCATTTTGGATTTTGTGAAAAGGGCATGTGGTGAACTTTTAAATACTCCTCATAGGGGATTTATGTGACCATCACCAAACCTGGCCAACCTTATGCCAAGACACTGAAGA
Organism: Ictalurus punctatus; assembly: GCF_001660625.3. Classification (NCBI taxonomy): domain Eukaryota; kingdom Metazoa; phylum Chordata; class Actinopteri; order Siluriformes; family Ictaluridae; genus Ictalurus; species Ictalurus punctatus. The sequence goes on from NC_030417.2 coordinate 24,187,951, forward strand.
CGCTCATCTGCGAACAGATTTTTAATATCTCGAACGGTGTGGCCATGGCGAGGGATTGAATTAATGACCAAAAAAGTGCATTGTCTGATTTAACTGGTGGTGTATGGGGGTCATGGGGGCTATGTTGCACCCCCTTACATGCTTTAAAGCCCAAGAACTGGGCTTAACCTAACACATCAGTGCAAGTTACTCTACAGCACTTGCTTTACTTTCATACACCCACAGCGTGGCGATGGCACCATCGCTGCTTGCAGCTATATTTCTTGTTAGAATTTTCAGTGCAAACATTACTCACACCGTTTATACTAATAATGGCATAGAATAGTTCTTAAGTATGTGATTTGAGACACACCTAAAGCCCCTCAACCTGTATAATTTTTTTTTATAAAGCAATCCCCTGAAGATTCCCCCCCACAGAATCGCACAGTGAAATACAATGCAGCGGTGTGGACTGCTTTTAAAGGTGGATAACATTCACTTCTAACACAAAAATCAGCCTTTAATTCATACAAACTTGATTAAAGGAAAACAAAAGATACCAAGCCACATAAGAGCAATGGACAGAAAAAGATTTTGCTTTTCAGTGTGTCATGTTTTCCACATATCATTATGAAAAGCAATACAGGTTATGTATTGCATTTCACTTTTTTTCCCACCCATGTATGACTGCTTTATGATCTGGCATGGAATCTTCTCCATATCCACCACCACCACCTGACTTTCCGTTGTTATTTCAGTAGTGAAGGGTTAAGGAGTGTTAGTGTCACATACAGTACATTTACACGGACAACAATATTCCGGTATTAACCCAATTAAGATAATACTCTAAGAAACTACCATGTAAACAGCGATGTCTGATCCTTTTAAGGTCATACTCAAAGGAAACAGAAATTGAGTTAAGACATGGAGTGTTCTTATTTTAGTTTCATTATTGATGTGCATTACAGGCATATAAACACCTTAATCACATTATCAACGCCGTGTGGGAATTTTCACCGCATTTTGCAACAGGACACATACACACATGGCAGTGTATTTCAGCTACTATATAGTAGGTAAGTATGCGGTTTCGAACGAGCAGTCGTCTATTTGCACGTATAGCATGACAAATGATTAACTGCACATGAAGCTTCCGTAAAATTAAAAATAAAAACACCCAAAACTGCATATGGTACCATAATGAAGACAAACTGTATGTTGATACGTGAAATTCTGAAGGGAACGTCGGACGGCGTGGTGACATTAATCGATCTATAACATGCAAAACGGGAACATGAAAGGAATATCCTAAAGGCAACTCATGTAAACACCTTAATCACAATATTATCTTATTCAGAATGAGGTCGATAATTAGATTATTGCTGTCCATGTAAACTTAATCAATATCCTCCACTCACTTCTATGGCCAACCCTTAGCACAAAAAATGGTTAATATTTATATATAAACACTCGTAATTGAACATGACTCTTGTTTAAATTCAAAATTGATCAAAATAAGAGGTAATACAATTTTAAAATCATACACGTGTGCTACATTTTCACTACACTGACTGGAGTTGCTCTTTAAAGAGCACGTGCTAACAAAACGAGGCCTTCTGCCAAATGGCGAGGAAAACTGAGCGCTGTAAACATTATATAACACCAACAGCAGACTCGGAAAAGCATGTTTGAAAAATCTCAGGAAACAAATATGAAC